>NC_057798.1:626080924-626297730 GCF_018294505.1 Triticum aestivum | reverse complement strand
AATGAGGCCGCCCGCGTGTACGACGCGGCGGCCTCGTTGGCGGTGTCGAAATTGCCGAGGCCGAGGCGCATCCCGCGGAACCGGATCTCGCGGCGGCGTGGCACCTCTGGTGGCCTCATAGAACATTCAACTTCCCCAACGTGCCAACACGGGAGCGGGCGCATGAGCTCGCGCCTCTGCCGCGGCTTAGCACCGACGAGGATCATCACGACAACCGGAGGCGGGAGCATCATCTCGGCATCGCCGGGATGGACGAGGAAGCCATGGCGTTGTGGCGCCAACACTTCCCGCGGGACATCATCAACAAGCACAAGTTCTAGGTGCAAAGGAGGGCGGAGAGGGATAAGAGGAGGGCGGAGTGAGCCTCCTATCGCGAGGACAAGCGTAGGCGAAAAGCGGACGCTCAATTCAACATGAGGCTACGAGCAGCGTCGCCCTGGGAATCCGACGACGATCGGTATCTTCACGCCTACAGTCAGACGTAGAAGGAGGATATCATCAAGGAGGAGTCGGACGACGAGGAGTAGTTGAATTATCTATTATTTTTTTATCTATCAATGCTGAGAACTATCCTCTACTCTCTAGTCTCTCTACTTCTCGATCTCAGCACTGTAAACGCTTTTTAAAGCGCCGTGCGTTGCGATTCTGTTGGAGATGCTCTAAGATGGCAGACGAGTGCTTTAATATTGCCCACAAGATGTGCGAGTATTACTAGTAGTATATTTTTCTTGTCATGTTGAGATTTTAAAACCATGAGTGCGAACATGCAAAGTAGCAATGAAGACCAAACACGGGATATTGGGGACATCTTAAAGGAGTGTGGCAAGTTAAATAGGAGCTGCACCGAACCTGTAAAATGAGCTTTGGTAAATAACACCGTTTCAATTACTTTCATTTAGCCTCGTGTTCTTCAATGTGATATGTTGTAGTTTCTGTTTCTCTTAAGCTTGGTGTTCTTCGATGTGTAATAAGAAGAGTCTTAATCGTCCTAATGCTTTCATTTTTAGCTTGATGTAGGAAGTGGGTGTTCTCACCTTGTAGTCTATTTTTATATTTCTTTTCCGTTCGAATTCACTTCCCCGAGTTCTGTTTATCTGGCTTCTACTAAATGGATCTGGGTTGCTCTGGGTATTGATCTAAAAAAGAAGTAACTTCATGTCAGGATGCAGTTCCTGCGAGGAGGGAAGTATGGTCAACCTCGAGATCATGCTTCCAAAATGAGGTTGGATTACACACAAGGTGCCAGTTCCCTAATGATGATGGATTAGACACAAGGTGCAAATTCCCAGATGATGCTGGACTACACACAAGCCAGGTGGAGTCGTCAGATGTTCGTGTCCTTGTGGCTCTAGTAAAGGCTGAAAGAAAGCGTGGAGCAGCCCTTGAGAATGTAGCTGAGTTCCTGAAGAAGCGAAAAGAGCAATCAGATGCTCTCTTCACCCAAGCCAAAGAAGAGATGGAAGAAGCCAGAAATAAGCTAGCAGAGGCAGAGCAGGCTAGGCGTCTCCTGCTATCTAAAACTGTTGTCAATACAAGATTTCCTTCATAATAGCTAGGTTCAAATGTTTATCCAGTCAGCATGCCTGTTGTGATGTCCGTGCATCTACTGATGTGGCACAAAATATATTTTTCGGGTCATGTAATAACAGCAATTACTTTCCAAACAATAATAGACGAAGCAGTCTTAAGCTGGTTGCACGCGGCGAGGAGGCGTGCTCAGCCGGGCCTGCAGCGAGTGGGGCCCTCTTGGCCGGCGCGCCGGTTCAATGCCTGCGCTATGAGAGGTCGCGTCCGTGTCAGAGCAATCACCCCCTCCAGTCCTTTTTTGTTTGGGTATAACAAAATCTCGTTTTCCATTCACATTTTACAAGTAAAATTCGTGGACAAATTTTGACCCAAAATACGATGGAGACTAGTAACCAGAATGGAGGTAGAAGTTTTTTAATAAAATCAAAGAAGGGTTTCCCCTTCCGATTTTCATTACTGAAAACCAGCATCTAAATCTAAACCATAGTATTTGCCCTAGAACTACCAGGTTCAACATCTCGCAACATAAACCCATACAACCATACGCCAAGGAGGTACGTAGTACTATGAATTCCATTTTCGCTCCATACCAATCGTTCTAAAAACTACTTAGTACTTATAACGTGCCATTGAAAATCGGAACTCTTAACCCTGCTAAAAAATGATATTTTAAACGTGGCTACTCGATCTGTGGCAACTGGCGAGCCACCGCCTCCAAGTCGTTCACCTGTGGTCCCGACCATCAACTCCTACGGATCAAATTATCACGCGAGCTGACTATTACTACAAAGGTGCTCCACCACATACCCGGTACCCGCGAATGCAGCAATCGTGCACCTAGGGTTTTAGGGTTTATTTGTTAACGTCGCCTTTACGTAACACTATGTGTGCGAGACAGCAAGAGGCCGACTGCGTGCGTGCGCCTCTTCTCTTTGTATATGTACTCCACCGTTTCTCTAGTGTCCAAAAAATTATAATAACTACTAGCAATGTGCCAATGCATTGCCACACGATCAAAGTAGAATAATACATATTCACCGATTTGATAGAAAAAAAGTCTAGTTTTGAAATACGTATATCACTAAAAATATGTTATGTTTCACTCAAAATATATTCCTTTGGCGGTTTTGATGAGATAAGGGAGGAATGTTGTTGGTTTCAAGATTCGAGAAGTGGCATATGTCTAATTTCTACTCTTACTAGCAAGATGCTCGTGCATTGCACGAAACATCAAGATCTTGTGGGAGAAAAGGATGAACAAGGGAAGGCCTTATCTGCAAATGTGGTGATGAGTGCGGGTAAATTGCCATATTTTCCTTCCTATCTATCAGATATAAATCGGATGACCTACATTGCAGGATGGCAGGCCCACCATCATCACCAACTCTTTTTTTATCCCTACTCTTTTAAAAGCATTGTCGGTGATGATGGTGTGCCTGCCATCCTGCAATATAGCCCATCCGATCTATATATAACGGATAGGAAGGAAACTATGGCAATGTTGCAAAAAGATACCCACACCCCACTCCACATTTACAAATAAGGCCTTCCCTCTTTCATCCTTTCCCCTCACAAGATAAACTACTCATACAAATTCATCTTGATGTTCTGTGCAACGCATGGGTATCTTGCTAGTTGTTGCAAAAAGCCCATGTGTGTGTGTGAGAGAGGGAGAGTGGAGGAGGATGGAGTGCATGTGTGACAAAGACACAAGGAGTGTGTGTGCGATAGGTATCAGCTTAAAATGAGGCGATAGTGTGTGTGTGCATGATCGAGAGGGCGTGTCTCAAGAAGGGAAGAAAAATCTACATAGATACCAGGAGCGGGAGAGAGACATGTATGCGATAGTGGAAGCACAAGTGTGCGGGTGTATAAAACTGTCTAGAGGCTAGTCGATAAATGTTTGTGAGAGAAATACGAGTCGGGGTGCGAAAAGCGAGAGTTTTGTGTGTGTGTGTGTGAGAGAGAGAGAGACGGTAGTCGGGAAGGGGAGTGGAAGCACGAGTGTGCGGGTGTATAAACCTATCTAGAGGCTACTCGATAAATGTTTGTGAGAGAAATACGAGTCGGGGTGCGAAACGAGAGTTTTGTGTGTGTGAGAGAGAGACGGTAGTCGGGAAGGGGAGTGGAAGCACGAGTGTGTGGGTGTATAAACCTATCTAGAGGCTAGTTGATAAATGTTTGTGAGAGAAATACGAGTCGGGGTGCGAAAGCTAGAGTTTTGTCTAAGAGAGAGAGAGAGAGAGACGATAGTCAGGAAGGGGAGTGGAAGCATGAGTGTGCGGGTGTATAAACCTATCTAGAGGCTAGTCAGTTAATGTTTGTGAGAGAAATACGAGTCGGGGTGCGAAAGCGAGAGTTTTGTGTATGTGAGAGAGAGACAGTAGTCGGGAAGGGGAGTGGAAGCAGGAGTTGCGTGTGTGTGTCTGTGAGAGAGAGAGAGATGGGGGGGTTGTCTGATTGGTAAACAAATGAATAATGTCAGTCTGGGATGGAGACAAAAAGGAGACCGCAACAAATGTTGTGACTACATTAGAGAGAGAGAGAGAGAGAGTAATTTTAGTGGTATGAGTCATATCTAGAGACATATAGGGTGTGTGAGAGAATCCCATAGAGAGAAAGACAAAGTGAAAGACGAGTGGAGACTGTGTGTGTGGCAGTGAAAAGGAAAGCTTAGGTACCGAGTGATACCAGAGAACAGTAGAGATGTGAGAGATAATGAAAACCGTGTAATGTATAATGATAGAGGGAGTGTGACACTTCTCAAGGGAGACGTCGAGAGACCATGTTTGTGAGGATAGGAGAAACATGAAGTGAGCGCGCGGGTGAGCTGGAGAAAAGAGAGTGATACCTACATGAAGGAGCATGCATGCGAGAGAGATGGGCGTGAAAGTAGTGAACATAAAAGGGATTCAAATATTTGAATTCAAGACGATGATACATGTAATCCATACTCGAACCAAAATTGATCTATCAAACATGCATACTCATATGAATTCACGCACATCTATGTTATTTAATATGTATATATTACTGATCCATACATTTTAGTAGAACATAATTTGGCTAATTTTTTTGGAATTCAACCTTAAGATTTTGATATCATTATATTTGTAAATCATATTATACATATAAAGGAGCAGAATTATTTGTTGTGCTTTTGAAAGTATATATAAAAAGATGATGTATATAGAATGTAGTTCCGATTGAAAATGGATCCCGCCTGAAAAAAATAGAATACAAACGGGATTCGAATTGAGTTGGCATGGTAAACGTGCGCTTTGCAAAATTTGAGCGAAGTGGGGAAAGTAGCAATAACCGCCCGAAACCAAAATCTGCGAGATGGAAATTACTAGTGCCTATACCTGCCAGACAAAGCCTATCTGCTGGATTTCTATAGGTTTCGATAGGGGTAGGTTTGTAATTTCTCCCAAACGTGACGTAACCGCCTCTCACCCAGATTCATACACGGTGGGCACCAAAACATAGTGTGTCCTCGGCCGAAATCAACTCCCTCCCTGATTCATATTCATACACGATGGGCACCAAAAACAAACTCTCGTCGGCAAATATTCGGTGTATGCGAGATTACCGTCCTATCCCCAAGCGATTAATATTGCTGTGATGTAGGAAATTTGAAATGGGGGCTAAGTTTGTAAATTTCCTTGCATTTGAGACAAGCGCGCCCTGAATACATGGTTCCCCCTTCCTCTCTACCTCCCTTTTCCCCATTCGTACTTTGTGGGCGCCAAAACACCCTCTCTACCCCAGCCTCCTCCGTCCGCCGACGTCCGCCACCCCATCCACCGCCGTCCTCCTCTACCATGCCGGAGCTGATACCCCGACGCCGCCATCCATTACAAGAGATCGACCTCTCTCATCCACGGCTTCGGACCGGGATCCTTGCATCCCGTCCTCTCGCTTCATCCCCGCCGTCGTCCACCTTGCCGGCGCCGCTCCTACGACCATCTCGTCCACCGCGCCCCGCCTCCACCCTCTACCCTCCTAGATCTGCTTCCACACGGCTGATAGCCATCGCTACTGCAACACCGTCAAATTCTCAGCAAATGCATACACGGCGCCGCACCAGAGGCGGTACTCTTTCGTATCTGCTCAACTTATTTATCGCAGCAAGAAAATAGATCAACACTGCTTTACTCTGATTTCTTGTATGGGTTGCGAAGTTGCCTCTGTCTGGTTTGCACCTTCAGATCCGCCATGGCACGCTCAACACTACACTCCCAATGCTTATGGTGTTCCCCTTTTATATTCCACACTAGTTAAATCACAGTAGACTAAATTTCAAAATTGGGTCAGTCGATTTTACAGAGCTCGCCGAAGTTGGCCGGTGCGAACGAAGGGGCTCGGGTGGTTGTGGGGCCTCGCCGAACAAAGAAATCTCAATGCGGGTGGGGGTGGGGGTGGCGGAGGAACACAGGCGGCCCGTACGGTGTTCTGTATGGGAAGAATCAGAGACGAGGAAGAAAAAGGGTTAGGAGACGTAGGATCTTCATCGAACCACCTAAAATGGTCAAGAGACAGCTGGGAGTTGCGTTCTTAATGTGCTCTGGTTCATCATGTGTGGGCACTGCACAACCAACATTTTATTATCCAAAATCTGCTTGCTCTTCTTTACCATGTTCCTCTTCCGTTCTTCTTTAATATGTACTCTCTTCGTTCCTAAATACATGTCTTTGTATAGATTCCACCATGGACTACATATGAGCAAAATGAGTGAATCTACACTCTAAAATGTATCTGGATACATCTGTATGTGATCCATCTCTACCAAGACCTATATTTTGGAACAGAGGGAGTATGATAGTAGTATAGTATGTTCCTTTTACTAAAGATGAGCAGGGACATTTGCAGTGTAGAGGTCTATAGGGTTGGTTGTGATGGACACTTTGAGCCTCTTTGATTCGTAGGATTTTGTAAACATAGGAATAGGATTTGTAGTGGCCTGCCCACTTGAATCCTATAAGAATAGCAAGGAAATGCGGGAAGCTGTGTCGCCTTTGAGAGTTACACTGATATTAATAGTACCGCGCCTTCACTTGAGGAGAGCTGGTATCCGAAGCCTTTCTAGCCGTACCGGCAATACTAGCACATATATTCCAGCAAGTTCCACTTTGCTCATTTTACACTGATGCTTAAGGTTTTCCCTTATATCTACACTATGATCTGTGTAGCTGCTTTGTGTCGCACTAGCAACAGTCCACTTTTGAAGCTAAACACTGCGATGACTTACAAAATTGGCACCAAGGCATTGGGTGCCATTCTGGATGCAATGAAATTCATACGCTCCCCACCTGTTGACTCTTTTTCAGAATATGATCCTAATGACTCTTGTTCAAAAATTGCCACATAAAGAGAGACAGCTTGGAATTGCATTTCTTTGGGCGCTGTGATTCATCATGAGTGGGCAACCAACATTTTATGCAATGAAGCGGAACCTCAAGAATATGCTTCCTCTTCTGTTCTTTAACATGTTCCTCTTTGTTTATTCTGTATTTAGTACGTACAGTATGTTCCTTGTCAGGAAGGGGTGCAGGGACATCTGTAGTCAACAGCTGATAGAGCTGGCCTATACGTGATCGATAGGCTTTCAATTACTAGAGGCAATACAACACCGTATTTTCAAGCCAGTTCCACTTTCCCGATTTATATATCGTGGTTATGGTGTACCCCTGTTATGTACACTATGATCTGCCTAGCTGTTGTGTTCTCTTGTTATCATGGTTTGGCAATAAACTCTCTATATAGTACATTATGAACCTATCATCTGCCAACTACCCTTACTTCTGGCGCCTATTTTTTGTGTACTTGTGCCAGATTATATAAATGCACGCACCATATTACAGCACACATGAGCTCTCTCATCAGAATCCAGTGATAGCACACAAGTGTTTATAGGGGCGCCCCTATATTAGAATATCATTTGCATTACAAAGATAATCTCACAACTATTTATGTTTTCATGGTTCTCAGATATTATACGCAATTACAGTGAATATCAGAATCCGCGCATCAGAAGAATATTGTCGTACACTGCAATGACTTACAAAATTGGCACCAAGGCATTGAGTGCCATTGTGGATGCAATGAAACTCATACGCTCCCCACCTGTTGATTCTTGTTCAGAATATCATCCTAATGACTATTCTAACCTCGAGGAGTCAAAGGCAGATGGCCTGTCCTGTTCACCCATCAAGGTGCCTGTTCTAATTTGGCAAGGTTTTATTGATTGCGTGTATCTACATATGTTGTCTTGCATTTGTTCTACTTTGTTGCACCGCCATCTTCTTAGTTTACTCATCATATATGTCGCGATGCCATGCCTATCCAGTCAAATGTTGGTGGGCATGGCATCGCGACATATATATATGGATGGGCATGGCATCGCGACATATATATATATATATATATATATATATATATATATATATATATATATATATATATATATATAGGAAAATGGGTTGATACTCCTAGGAGTACATACTCTCACCTTCGAACTCCACACACACACGTACTGGCGAGCAATCGTTCCGTGTCCATCTAAGCATCTAGCTATTATTTAATAATTTAATTTAATTAAAGTATTACTATTCCATCTAACCCCTCCGCATGGATCTGGAAACAACTTCCGTGTTAGTAGGGAATTTAGTTGCCATTAATACCTAGTTAGGCTGACTCGCCCGACGTGGGCGCTCACCCAGGCATGGGCTCTCCGGCAGCTTCACACACGTTTATGATCTTCTGGTGATTTGATTCGCAAGCGGGGCAGCATGCGACTCATCTGCTATGAACGCGCAAAGGATTTTATCATATTGGTAAGTGAGCTGATCGTTGATTCCATCCGGCGGAAGCGAACCGGTTGTTTCCTCTGACATCTCAATCGGTGGCAAGCGATCCATGGCGAATTGGCGCTGGCTAAGTACATGGTAAGGTTTCCATCAATTTTTTATTTTTTTTGCTGGTGAGGTTTCCATCAATTTTATATTGCATATACCAGGATATGATCACCATATCTCTATAAGAAGCGCTCATGTATTTTGCTTTCTTCTGATGGACGGATGCATGTGGATGCACATACATCCACATTACCACATCTGATGCACGTACGTGCATCCTTTGCACTTGGATTTTTTTATTTTTTATTGGGATTCCACTTCTGTGTTACCTCTGAACTTGACATGTTGCATACTTGAGCTGGAATTCTAATCTCATCATACAAGACATCATCTGTTGCGGCTGATTCGATCTACCTCGGTTTTGATAGATGCATCGAACACCGGGCGGCCAACCAGCGTGCGTCTTCCGAGTTGACGTGGCATACTAGTGGCGATGACGCCTCCCGTCGCATGGATTACTGCAACTTCTCTCGTGGACGTCGACGACCACAATCGTGTTGCTTCGACAGTGTTTCTTTATTTTCTGTCTATGAGCCACATACTATGGACACCAGATCTAGATGCTTGGAATTGAATTGTACACTTTTTCGTGGATTAGACTCCTTTTAATTCATGTATTTCCTTAAGAAACTATATACTCCTTTGGTAGTAGTATATACCCATCAGCTATAACTTGAGACAACTATTTTGGTATGCACTAAAAGTAAAAATGAAGTATATACTGACTAACAGAAGTAATATTTACTGACTCACAAAAATGCATATTTCGTAAAAAAATGTAGTATATACTGAACCAGAAAAATAGTATATATACTCACACATTAAAAAACTATCCTTTTGATTTCAACAGTATGTTACTTGCCGTGAATTTATACAGAGAAGAGTAGGTACAATCTATGTACCTGAAATTAGTACCTTATATGCACTACTTTTGATGGTAGCATTACATTACTAAGAAGAGCAGTAAACAAAGCGCCCGCTACTCTAAGCAGTGTAAAAAAAGGTATACTCCATCACAAAAAATGGTATGTACTTCATTTCAAAATATATAGTATATACACCATATGAAAAGAAGTGGTATATACTCTCGAAGGGCCAGAAGTGGTCTGTGGCAAATATGTGGTATATACTTCGTTCCAAAGAGGAGTATATACTAAATCATAAAATCAGAATGACACAATTTGTTAAACTTATATTACTCCCTCCGTCCCAAAATAAGTGTCTTGAGCATACAAATTTGTACTAGAGCTAATATAAAGTGAGACACTTATTTTCGGACGGAGGGAGTATATGACTTCCAAAAAATATTACAGCAGCAATATAATAAAATGCTATATATATATACCACATGTATACAATAGCTAGCTACGTACCTTTAAGTGGAGGACATGTACTTCTATATACAACATGGAGCATGTGGCCTGCAACCTAAACAAACTTTCTGTTCCACAAATATCGTTGCTTAATTATAGGATCAAGCCCATGCATGCACACTGCGACTATTGCATGCATCGCTTCCTTTTCTTATCGGTTGGTTTGTTAGCTACTGGATATCCAACCCAAAGACCCGTTAGGGAGTGGGAGTATGTACTCCTGGGAGTATAAAAGAGGAGTCCTATATATATATATATATATATTATGAACCTATCATCTATCGTCATACCATGTTTTCCACTCAAATGTTGTTCTTGTGCATCAGACATCAAAAAGGAAGAGGGTGATTGCCGAACCTGAAGGAGCACCAGCAAAGTCCTTGAAAAACGTGGTGGTGCCAGAGAAATCAGACATCACCCCACTTATATTGGTTGTACAACCAGTGGCACAAAACGTAGGACCGACTCCAGCAGACTGTACCCATACTTCACCGGCCACACCACTAGCCCCACCACACAGGACCTGCACTCTGGCAAAAGGTATACCGATTTCATTTTCCATAGCACCAGCCGTACAACAGAAAAATCCCACTCCAGCAAAAAGTACAGCAAGTCCTCCGGCCGAATACCTATCCTAACTGCAGAAACGGCCAATTCTTGCAGATTGGAACCCCATTCCATTTATTCCTAGTTTAAAAGACAATGCTTTCAATGTTGTTAGGGACTACGTGCATATATTCCCATCATGGGAAGATTATAGTGAAGACAAACACCATTTTCACATCTTCCTGTCCAACTTACGTGTAAGTGCTATTATTCATGGTTATTGTTTTCCTGTTTTCTGCTGATTGAACACATCAATGATTTATATTACTTTGTTCTAACTAGCCGAGGGTCAATCTGGATAGTCATGACGAGCAAAGCTTGCTTGTGCTTTTCAAGGAAGCATTGCAGCAGTATCGGTGTTACCTGAGGAAATCACACTTTGATGACAAGTCTATAAACGAATTTCCGGTGAAGCTCCTGTGCTAAATTTAGAAGACATTGAATGGAAAAACCTTGTTATGCACTGGTCTCATTCCCAGGATGAGGTACTGTCTATGAAATCACATGACAATTTGAACTTCTACTTTTCCGCATGTGCCTTACAGATCTTTTTTGCAGGAAATCTGCTCGAAGAAGAATTCCGGTTTGAAAAGAACAACACGATATCGCAAATATGTTGCCCGCTGCTTTGCTCTTGTTAGTACCTGTTGTCCTGTATCACTGTACTTGCATACCTACCTGGTTCATTATGTGACAACAGTATGCATGATAGCTTGCTTATAAATTGTTCTCTCCAAATTATCTGATCTGTATGAATGGTTACATTAGTGTAGAATATATCCAATGCCAATGAATTTTTTTAGCTCTTCATTGTTCTTGTAAGTACATGCTGTCCTTTATCAGTGTACTTATATTGACAGGTAGTTGTTCATGTACCATCACTCTGCATCTTATTTTCCTTTGCCCTCCATTTTCTACACATCGGATCTATATTTACTCTTACCATAAAGTTGGTACTGAAGAAGTTTAGCTGTGCATTGCTCTTGGCTGTGCCTTTTGCCTGTATCGCTGCACATACATTTATAGCTACTTGGTTATGTAGCATCACTATTCATCTTATCTTAAATATTCTCCATTTTTCGTATATTATCACATCTATATTTACTCTTAACAAAATGTAGAATAAAGGCAATGCTTATGAAGAAGATTCTATGGTAAACTTCTTGAATTGCCCACCCATCAGCATGGACAAGGGCTTTATAGAGCCCGTCTTCACCAGTAATGTAAGTTTGTCCTTCTCAAGCCTTCAAACTTTGTTGTGTATATTTGGTTAGGCATGACTACAACAGTTGTTTATTTTTGGTGTTTGCATCAAATTGCATGTTTAAAGTTTATTATGTAGTTCATAAACAAAAGTTTGTCCTTCTCAATTTATGTTTTCAGTTGTACAACCAAGTTCCTTCTTCATACCATGTAAATTAAACTATACAGAGCAAGTGATCTTCTTTTGCACTACATGTATGCTTCTGTTCTTCATCCATAATCCAGTAGTGTGGTGAACCTACCCACTACAGCACAATGTCATATTCTGTGATATCTTAACTATGAACAATGTCATATCATTCTACTATTATTTAAACCGTCTCTTTATTTGCCATTCTGAAATGGGATAAATTGACAGCACACTAACCATTAATACTTAAGAGTTCTTGATCTGTAATCCAGTGGTGTCGTGAAGCTGCCAACTCCTTCACAATGTCATTTCCTGCCATGTCTTGACCTGAACAATACAATATTGTGTTAATGCAATTTTAAACTGTGTCACTTTATTCGTCAGTAAGAAATGTGATGAATTGTCAGCACTGATACTTTTATGTGCAAAACCTGTCATCTGTATGCTTGTTTATCTTTCAGAGTGAGGAAGATATAAGTGTTGATCAAGCGTAGTCTCATCATCTTGCTCAGCTGCTTGCGCTGCAGCTCCCCAGCAGGGCTAACCTTTCTTGAACTCTATTGAAGTGTTGTAGGTTTTGTATATTATTTTATAGGTGTGTTTATTTGCACTGGTGGCGATCTTTGATGCCCAGTGTATGTAATCTGCTGTCTGTTTGTGCTTTATTATCATAGTGGCGAAGTATGATGCCCAGTGGATGTAATATGCCGTAATTTCTTTATTGTATAGTCTAGGTTTTTTCTTATTCACGATGCTGTAGTTACTGTATATATATCCTGTCTTCGCAGTAAACCGGCCAAACCGTAAAATTACGGTACATAATCGAGCCGTCATGCAATCAGGATGTACGATCCGCATCATGGGCCCCGTCATCTTAGTCCATTAAACGACCAAAAGTAAACTGGCCCGCTAGTAGATAAGGGCCTTTAATAGGACGAGTAAACCCCGACCCTCTTTTCGCAAGTAATCTCAATCGGCTTTTAGGTGGCTAAGAAGTAGGATGGGCCTAAAACATGCCGAACAGCTCACGGGCCGGCAGCAGCCCGAAATGGACCCCGACCCATGAATGTGCGAATCAAATCACGGGCTTTTAGCAGGCCAAAATTGTCTTGGTCCTTGTTTGGCCCAATCAGATATCGGCTGCGAGCAGGCCGGATGCAAACCGGTCGTAGTAAGGCCCAACTATATGACAGGCTTTTAATAGGTCGAAATTAATATAGGGACGGAATGTTAAATGGGCCCTTAACAGGCCGAAACTAATATAGGTTGGTTAGTGATCCATCAGTGATCCCCACCTGGTCCTTGTTGCCCCTGCTTCATCATCGACGACTCAATCAATGTGATCGACGACCAGAGCGCGACACATCACATAACATCACGCCCCTTTTGTTGCTCGACTCTGCAGAGTTACCATCGAGTGCCGAGGGTAGAACCTCATACATCACTCCTGATGAGATCTCTGTAGTGTAGCTATTCGGTCGTGGTCATGGAGGGTGATTTCCTCCTTAACTACTTCCGATACGACTCTGTGGTGCAACCCCTCAAGTGTGAACCTCGAGGGTGGTTCCTCTTACGTTCACCTTGATGATTACATTGAGTGGAATACATTGAGGGTGGTTCCTCAGGGTTCCCCTTGGTGTTAGTCACACAGTTACTATGGTTACTATGACTTTACACTGAACCATGTTACTAAAGACGGGTCGGCCCTGAGGGGTACTCGCGCGAGCTTAATTGCGAGTGATGTGGAGTCGGGTTGACCTGGAAGGTGCCCACGAGATAATTACGAGGCGTGGCCGGGAATTCTTAGCCCTTGCCGCAAGTCCTCGAGATGGGGCGACAGGGTCACTCTTTCGTGAGACTCTGCTTGTTACCGCGTGTTCCTAATCCACTACGATTTGGATATTTGATCCGAGGGGCCTTTGGCCTGATAGCACTAACCATCACGTGGGCATAGTATGGGCGTTCTGCATCGTATGCATCAGCTGAAGCTTAATAGACGTCAACGACTGAGTGGCGCGCGCCGAGTTGGACTGCGTAAGCTGTTGCCTTTCTAAGGAGGTAGCTAGGTCTGCTCACTGGTTGTGTACGCAACATGTAGGAGTTCCCGGGGCGATGGCCCATGACCCCTGGGGGCATAGGTTTAGTCCGGCGTGCTGACCTCTCTATTTAGCCTAGGTCGGGTTGCGGTGTATTGTTTGGCCGAGTCCGAGCATGACCCAGGAAAGTGTGTCCGGCCGGAGTTAATCGAGCGTGGTGGGTAAGTTGGTGCACCCCTGCAGGGAAGAAAACATCTATCGATAGCCTGTCCTACGGTAACGGACACTCGAAGTTGTATCCTGATCAATACAACTAGAACTGGATGCTGAGGCATGATTTGTATATGTTGTTTTGGGAGTCGAGAAACGATCCCAGAGCATTGATACATCAACATAAATATGACTGATGTTATACTACTCTACTCCCTCATGTTGTTGCAAGATGGTGGTTTCGAGAAGATGCTACTCTTTGATAGGACTAGCTTTTCCCCTTCTCTTCTGGCATTCTGCAGTTCAGTCCACAGATACAACCCATTTCAATTGACACTGATGCATATATAGTGTAGATCCTTGCTTGCGAGTACTTTGGATGAGTACTCACAGTTGCTTTGCTCCCTCTTTTCCCCCTTTTCCATTCTTCTCGGATGACTCAACCAGATGGAGGAGTCCAGGAGCCAGATGCCACCTTCGACAATGACTACTACAAACCCGAGGGTGCCTACTACTATGTTGAGGCCGCCGACGACCAGGAGTAGTTAGGAGGCTCCCAAGTAGGAGGCCTTGCCTTTTCGATGATGTTGCTTTTGTTCTAGCCTTCTTAAGGCAAACTTGTTTAACTTATGTCTATACTCAGATATTGTTGCTTCCGCTGACTCGTTTGTATTCAGGATGATGTATTCGAGCCCTCGAGGCCCCTGGCTTGTAATATAAAGCTTGTATTATTTTAATTTGTGTCTAGAGTTGTGTTGTGATATCTTCCCATGAGTCCCTGATCTTGATCGTACACATTTGCGTGTATGATTAGTGTACGATTGAATCGGGGGCGTCACAAAGGCCAAACTCGTAACTCAAATATTTGCCTCTGTGATCCAATCGTACAAACTTTATTTTCTTGTTGCGATGATTCTCCACTACACTCTGAAATTCCTTGAACTTTTCAAATGTTTCAGACTTGTGTTTCACCTAGTTGATATATACATACCTACTCAAATCATCTGTCAAGGTCAGAAAATAACGATACCCATTGCGTGCTTCAACACTCATCGGACCGCATGCATCGGTATGTATTATTTCCAATAAGTCATTAGCTTGCTCCATTGTTGCGGACAATGGAGTTTTAGTCATCTTGCTCATGACGCATGGTTTGCAAGTATCAAATGATTCATAATCAAGTGATTCCAAAAGTCCATCCGCATGGAGTTTCTTCATGAGCTTTACACCAATATAACCTAAATGGCAGTGCCACAAGTATGTTGCACTATCATTATCAACTTTGCATCTTTTGGCATCAATATTATGAATATGTGTATCACTACGATCGAGATTCAACAAGAATAGACCATTCATCAAAGGTGCTTGAACATAAAAGATATTACTCACATAAGTAGAACAACCATCATTCTCTAATTTAAATGAATATCCGTCTTGCATTAAACAAGATCTATATAAACTTCATGCTCAACGCTGGCACCAAATAACAATTATTGAGGTCTAAATCTAATCCCGAAGGTAGATGTAGAGGTAGCGTGCTGATGGTGATCTCATGGACCTTGGAACCATTCCCGGCATGCAACATAACCTCGTCCTTAGCCAATCTTCATTTATTCTGCAGTGCCTATTTCGACTTACAAATATGAGCAACTGAACCAGTATCGAATACCCAGGCGCTACTACGAGCATTAGTAAGGTACACATCAATAACATGTATATCAAATATACCTTTGTATACATGTGCATCAAGGACATAATTCTTCAATGTAGCAATGAGGATAATCCTCAAGTTACGGACCCAGTCTGTGTAGTTTCTACCATCATTTTTCAACTTAGCTTTCTCTAGGAACGCATTAAAATTCAGGGGAACAGTAGCACTGGCCATTGAACTACAATATAGATATGCAAAAACTACTACGACTAAGTTCATGAGAAATTAAGTTCAATTAATCAAATTACTAATGAACACCCACTTAAATAAACATCCCTCAAGTTACCTAAGTGATACATGATCCAAATCGACTAACCCATGTCCGATCATCACGTGAGATGGGGTGGTCATTAATGGTAACATCTCTATGTTGATCATATCTACTATATGATTCACGTTCGACCTTCTGGTCTCCAGTGTTTCGAGACCATGTCTCTACATGCTAGGCTCATCAAGTTTAACCCAAGTATTCTGCATGCGCAAAACTGTCTTACACCTGTTGTATGTGAACGTAGAGTCTATCACACTCGAACATCATGAGGTGCTTCGAAACGACAAACTTTGGCAATGGTGCATACTCGGGGAGAACACTTTTATCTTGAAATTTAGTGAAGGGGTCATCTTATAATGCTACCATAGTTCTAAGCAAAATATGATGCATAAAAGATAAACATCACATGTAATCAAAATATGTGACATGATATGGCCATCATCATCTTGTGATTTTGATCAACATCTCCAATGCATCGTCATGATGTCCATCGTCACCATCTTGACACCATGATCTCCATCACTGCATCGGGGTGGTCTCGCTAACTATTGCTTCTACAACTATTGCTAACGCATAGCAATAAATTAAAGCAATTACATGGCTCCTGCATTTCATACAATAATTAAAAGACAACACTAAGGCTCCTGCGAGTTGTCGATATTACAAAACATGATCATGTCATACAACAACGTACATTACATCACATCTTGACCATATCACATCACAACATGCCCTACAAAAACAAGTTAGACGCCCTCCACTTTGTTGTTGCAAGTTTTATGTGGCTACTACGGGCTTCTAGCAAGAACCGTTCTTAACTATACAAAACCACAATGGTGATTATCAAGTTTTCTATTTTCACCTTTTTCAAGAACCGGCCGTAGTCAAATTCAATTCAACTAAAGTAGAAGAAATATACACTGATGTCTACTAAGCAACTTTATTCTTGTAGACATGTGTAGGGCCTCCAAGCGTAGAGTTCTGTAGGACAGTAGCAATTTTCCCTCAAGTGGATGACCAAAGGTTTATCAATCCGTGAGAGGTGTGGGATGAAGATGTTCTCTCACAAACGACCCTGCAACCAAATACAAGAAATCTCCTGTGTACCCAACACACACAATACAATGGCAAATTGTATAGGTGCACTAGTTCGGCGAAGAGATGGTGATAAAAGTGTAATATGGATGGTAGGAATATATTTTTATAATCTGAATCAATAAAAACAGCAATGTAGCAAATAGTAAACGGGTACAAAAATGGTGTTGCAATGCTTAAAAATGAGGCCTAGGGTCCGTGCTTTCGCTAGTGCAACCTCTCAACAATGCTAACATAGTTGGATCATATGATTATCCCTCAAAGTGTAATAAAGAATCACTCCTGAGTTCCTATTAGCGGAGAACAAAAGATAGGAATTGTTTATAGATCAAGAAACCACCTCAAAGCTATTCTTTCCGTTCGTTCTATTCAAGAGTTCATATTAAAATAACACAAAGCTATTTTTTCCGTTCAATCTATCCTGGAGTTCGTACTAGAATAACACCAAAGAAAATTCATCTCCAAAATATTCAATCCACACAAAGAACTATAAAGAAACCCCAAATTTTCCCTTAGAGAAAAACATGCATCAACCCCTATGCATAGATTACCCCAATATCACAGCGGGAATCCCAGAGTTGAATGACATAACACATATCAAGTGAATCAATAAGATACCTCATTGTCACCTCAAGTATTCATATTGCAAGACATATATCATGGGTTCTCAACTCTGAATATTCAATCCGACAAGACAAAACTTTGAAGGGTAAAGATTCAATTCATCATAACAAGAGTATAGAGGGGAGAAACATCATATGATCCGACTATATTAACAAAGCCCATGATATAGATCACAAGAGAGAGAGAGAGAGAGAGAGAGAGAGATCAAACACATAGCTACTGGTACAAACCCTCAGCCCTGAGGGTGGACTACTCCCTCCTCATCATGGTGGCCGCCGGGATGATGAAGATGGCCACCGGAGATGATTCCCCCCTCCGAAAGGGTGCCGGAACGGGGTCTAGATTGGTTTTCACGGATACAAAGACCTTGTGGCGGCGGAACTTCTGATCTAGGTTTACCCCGAAGGGTTTCGGAATATTTGGGAATTTATAGTGCAAAGAGGGTGCGGGAGGCCACCGAGGTGGGCACAACCCACCTGGACGCGCTAGGGGGCCCTGGGGTGCCCTGGTGAGTTGTGCCCCCCTTGGGGCACCCCAATGTGCACCTCAGGCCCATTGGGTTCCTTCTGGCCCACAAAAAAATTTCCGTAAAGTTTTGTTGCATTCAGACTCTGTTTGATATTGATTTCCTGCGATGTAAAAAATAAGCAATAAACAGCAACTGGCACTGGGCACTGGGTCAATAGGTTAGTCCCAAAAAATGATATAAAGTTGCTATAAAATGATTGTAAAACACCCAAGAATGTTAAATCATAGCATGAATACTTTATAAATTATAGATATATTGGAGACGTATCAGCATCCCGAAGCTTAATTCCTACTCGTCCTTGAGTAGGTAAATGGTACAAGAAATAATTTATGAAGTGTGAATGCTAGCAAAGTGCATAAGTTTGATCAATGATAATTTCAATCTCTTTTTCTAGCATCATAACAACAATTCTTTCTTATAAAACTTCTCATGTTATAGTAGCAACCAATTCACAGGTTAAGGTTCAAACAATGAACTCTCTTGAAACTCAACAACATATGTTCTCAGTCACAAAGCAATTGCAATTCAACTTATTCAACAGAGTTTAAGTAAGAGCTCCACATACTCAACCATCGTATATTCTTCTATGATTGCTAACACTCACCACATACACATGAGAAAAACGTTTCAACCGGACACATAGAAAGATAGGGGCTTATTGTTTTGCCTCCCAACGTATTCACCTCAAGGGTGATGTCAACAATAATAACTCATGCTACCCATATTCAACTAGACATATGTGGCTAGATCTTTCCACACCACATGATGTTTTCCACAAGAGAAAAATAAAAGTAAATACAGAAAAGTAAAAGATAGGCCATTCGCAGAGGGAAGCAGAGGTTGCCATGTGCTTATTTTTTTGTATGCTCAATCACTTAGTGCAAAAGAATGTCACGTTATATTGCCCCTTATGATAGCAACCTTTATTGTGTAGTCCGTCGCTTTTATTTCTTTGCCATCATAAGTTCGTACAACGCCCAATTTTCTCTTATACTAAATGATCTAACACTTTTAGAAGCATTTTTATTGCCTTATTGCACCGATGACAACTTACTTGAAAGATCTTGCTCAATCCTTAGGTAGGTATGGTGGACTCTTGAAAATAAGATTTGGGTTTAAGGGTTTTTGGATGCACAAGGAGTATATCTACTTGGTGCGGCATTTTTGGCTAGCAACGATGGGGGACAAGCACAACATGTTGAAGTGTCTATGACAATATAACTTCTATGTGAATATGAACAAACATAAATCATTACGACATCTTCCTTATCCAACTTCCACAGTTCTGGCATATAATATTTTGATGGGGGCTCACAATACAAAAGATTTCCATGATATTATATTTGCATGTGAACGTTCTCTTCCTTATACTAATTATTCGTGAATTTCTTGTATGACCAATATTTGTGATTTTCAAGCCTCAAAAGATTTCACTTTCTAAACCCAATTTGAAGCTACCACTAGGCATGGTATGATTTCAACTTCATGACATTCAATTTATTCAACAATTTACTCATGGGATATAAGTGAAGCACAAGAGTAAATGAGAAACTACTCCAAAAGGATATAAGTGAAGATCATGCGAGTAGTTAAGTAAATAGGTAGCTATTTGAGGACTCTCTCTTATACAAAAAACTTTCAGATCTAAGTATTTTATTAAGACAGCAAGCAAAAACAAAATAAAATGACACTTCAAGGATAGCACATATCATGTGAAGAAGCAAAAACTTAGGCTCAACCGATACTAACAGATAATCATTGAAGAAGAAAGGTGGGATGCCTACCGGGGCATCCCCAATATTAGATGCTTGAGACTTCTTGGAATATTGGCTTGGGATTCCTTTGTCATCCCCAAGCTTGAGATTTTGTGTCTCCTTAATTCTTCTCATATCACGATTTTCCTAAATCTCAAAAACTTCATCCACACAAAACTCAACAAGGAATCGTGAGATAAGTTAGTATAGATCAATGCAAAACCTTTATCATTCTTTACTGTAGAAAATCACAAAAAATATTATTCAACATTGCATACTAAATGCCTCTGCATATTTAATACTCCTATCCTCAAATAGAATCATTAAACAAGCAAACAGTTGCAAACAATGCAAACATAACAACAATCTACCAAAACAGTAAAGTCTATTAAGAATGCAAGATTCATCATACTTCCCTAACTCCAAAAATTATGAGAAAAATAGTAAACTGTAGAAAATTTATCAGAGCTTATTTTTCAAAAAGTTTCAACAATTTATCGTATTCTGACTTTTCTAAGAAGTTTTTGCAACATCGATAAACTTTCTGTTTTCAAACAACAACAAGTATACTTGCAAAATAAGCATGGCAAAGGCTATCATTGCCACTTTTATTGAAATAATAGATGCAAAACATTATTATAAATAACAGCAATAAAATCCTAGCAAAATAAATTGATGCTCCAAGCAAAACAGATATCATGTGATGAATGAAAACATAGCTCCAAGTGAGGTTACCGATAATGTTGGAGACGGAAGAGGGGATGCCATCCGGGGCATCCCCAAGCTTAGTTGCTTGGATCTTCCTTGAATATTACCTTGCGGGTGCCTTGGGAATCCCCAAGCTTAGGTTATTTTCACTCCTTATTCTCCTCATATCAACATTTCACCCAAAACTTGAAAAACTTCAATCACACAAAACTTAACGGAACTTTGTGAGATAGGTTAGTATGATAAAGAGCAAACTATTTCACTTTGGTACTGTCAAATACAAGATTCTTAATTGTTTCCACACAATGCCTACTTTAGCATATCATTTACACAATTTATATTGAGCAATATAAGACATAGAAACAAGGAAAGAAGCAAACGGTGCATCGAAAACAGAATATATCAAAAACAGAACAGTCTGTAGTAATCTGTACTCAAACCATACTTTTGCTGCTCCAAAAAATATGAACCAAATATTACCACGTGAGAAATTTCTATATTAATCTTCTGAAAAAGGAATAAACTCAAAAGCACTCTTATGTTAAAAATGAGAGTTATTTTCGTGAGCACAAAAGTTTCTGTTTTTTCAGCAAGATCAAATCAACTATCACCCAACATGATCCCAAAGGCTTTACTTGGCACTTTATTGAAACAAAAACAATAAAACATGATTAATACAGTAGAATAATAATGTGAAAACACAAAAAGGTAGGTAAAAGTGTTGGGTTGTCTCCCAACAAGCATTTTTCTTTAATGCCTTTTAGCTAGGCATGATGATTTCAATGATGCTCGCATAAAAGATAAGAATTGAAACATAACAAGAGCATCACTGTAACATCCCAAAATTCTAAATTTTGGAATGTTATAATAAATAGATAGATTTGTTTGTTTGTTTGAATTGTTGTGTGATTGATTGAGTGAAATTTGAAACTTTTTGAAAGTTAAATGAGAGGGAATAAAAGGACTTTCCCAAACTTTCATTTTTGCTTTCTGATCTCCGTGAATTCAAATATTTCTCATCACAAAACCCTGGAGAGAGGATAACATGACTTCTTCCATTTAAATGAAAAAGGGGTGTTGAAAATATTTGAATTTCATTTGGAAATATTTTCTAATTCATAAACTTCATGCAACTCAGTGATTTTCACGAGCGAAGATAAAATGACTTCTTCAAATTATATGAAATATGAGTTGGGAGTTTCAAAGAATTAAATTCAAAGTTCTTTTGAATTTATTTTCAATTTGGAGTTATTTGAGTTTTATTCAAATTATTTTTCTCCAAAAACAAAATATATGGAAAATAGGGTAACATGATTCCCTACATCAGAAAATTGGAGAGAAATTAATTTGAAGTCATTTTGGTATTTTAAAAATGATTTTTATTGGATTTTATTGGACCAGTAACACTGTGTGAATTATTAGAATTTTTGTGAATTTTATTTGAAGCTAAAATAATGTTCATGTTGTAGAAAATCTTTTTCTGCAAATTTTGGTATATTATATGCTTATATAAAAGTTTTAGTCATTTTTTTTAGTTCTCTGAAATTTTTTGTTTAAAAAAAAAATACCGCAGCGCCTTGGGCCAAAGGCCGAAGCCGCCAAAACCACCGGCCAGCCACAAGGCCATCACACGCGCCGCACCAAGGGAGCCAGGGAGCCGCTCCTTTTCCTTTTTCCTAATACTAGTAGGATTTGATCCCGTTTCGTTTATTCCGATTTGTTTCTAGATCTTTTCCCTTTTGTTTCCTAATCCTAATCTATTTCTTGTCCCCTACCCCAAGCAAAACCCTCCCTTCCCCAATATAAATACCCAAGCACCCCCCCTCTAGCACATCAAATCAACACCTCTCCTCTCCTCTCCTCACCCCACGTCGCTGCGCCACCTCGCCGGAGTTCGCCGGACCACCGCCGCCATTGCCGCCCCGCCCCACCACCTCCGGCCATCCTAGCCACCCACCGACCCTACCGTCCCTTCCCCGACGCCAGAGGGCCACCGGAGGACGTCACCGAAGCTCCACCAGAACCCCATCATCGGAACTGCTACAGTAAATCCCGACCTACTTTTTTTTTCGTTCTGTTTTTTTTTTCAGAATAGTTTCAATCTTGTAAAATCCATAGTTAATTATCTACGAGGTATTTTTGAGTGATTCCAACTGCCTTGGATCACAAATTTTATGAAGTTTCTGTTAGTTCAATTGTATTTCATATTTGAGCAGTTTAAATTTGTGTTTGTATGAATTTTCTCAAATCACTAGATTTGAGATATTTTGAGTTAGGAATATTATTTTCGACCGATTCTTTTTGCTCCAGGTCTCTAGGACCTTTGTTTATCCAGTAGTAATTAGTATTTTATTTTCAGGTTAATTTAAATTAGGTTTTTAGCAAAACAGTACTGTTTTAGTTATAGTTTTGGTTTAGTCTTTTCTTTATTGTTTTTATTAGTTTCAAATTATTTCTTTTTTTTCACTCTTGAAAAATTTAGTTTTGTTTCTGTTAGTCAACAAAAGAAAATTTTGTTTTTATTTAAAAAAAAAAATTCTTAGTTTTGTATGAAAACTTGTTTAGGTCATAGTTAGTGTTTTATAAAAGCTTTTTATTTGTTTCTTTTTGCAAATAAAATTTTATGGAAAAAAATACTTTCTGTTAAATTAGTTATTTTAAATTTTATTTTTCTGTTAATTTATTAGTTTAGTATTTTAATTGTTGTTAAATTTTTACTTACGGCAAAACTATATTAGATGTTTGTAGCAAAGTCATAGATCTTCGTTAGTAGTTTTTCTTTGTAGTTTTATTTGAAGTTTCTTTTGATTTTTGTTTGAGTTTTATTATCGATTTTCCTTGCTGTTTTGATTTTTATTTCGAGTGCTAAAATTGTTTGCTAGGATGTTTGCTTATGTGAATGCTATGTTTGACTATATAGATTTTAAACGGAGTGACGATTAGTTCTACCAAGTCATTTTCTGACAGCGTTGTTATCTTCATCAAGTATTACCAGGCAAGTTCACTTTGACCATGCTTTCATACCTATGTTTTATTGCATTTAGTGTCATCTTCGCAACAATCCCTCCAGTAGTGATATTGAATTCTTGTAGTTGATTAGTATGCATGAGGTAGGAACCCATCACCCTGTTACCAAGCCCGGGACGTTATTTATTTTAATGCTACGCTATAGTAGACGGGGTTTGGTATGAGTGCTCGAGAGTGGTGTGAAGAAGGAGGACTCTACGTCAATGACGACAACTCCATAATGGCATCTGCAAGGACTGCATTTTCAAGGCCTCAAGACTTCAAGACTCGAGACAAGAATTCAATACACACTACTGGGTGAAGGACGGTTGACGGGCACCCTGGAGAAACTAGTGGTTGGCCGGGATGCATGGAGAAGCGCCATGACATCTTGCGGAAAGCTTCACCCAGACTCAAAGAGACGGAAGAATACTTCATGCCCGGAAGCTTACCTGTGCAACCGCAAGTCACTATGGGCTCTGGTTTGGTTGACCTTAGTTGTGACTCTGGCTGGGACGGTGCTAGCAGATGTAGAACTACGGTAGGATTGGATGAGCACCGGACAGTGGTCAGAGGAACTCTTCGAAAGACCATGTTTCGGTCATCTTGTTCTCAAACACCCTGAAGTGCGAGAACGTAAAGAGAGGGATCGAATCTTGCGGGTAAAGTGTACAAACCTCTGCAGAGGGTTTAAACCTAATCGATTAGCCGTGTCCCCGGTTACGGACAATTTGAGCATCTGGACTTGGATCTATCTCGGAACTCTCAACACCGGACTGATAACTTAATTGTGGGCAACTTATGATGATTTTGGGCTATGAGACATCGGTTGGCGGAACCATGTCATGATAAAAAACTCCATAGTACAAACTTCATTTATTCCTTTGATGTAGGGAAAACAAATCAGCTTTTACGCAAACAAAATTCAGATACAGAGCCACAAAGCCATAATGCATATAGTATAGTTTTATCATCTGTTCTTTTTATTGTGATCTTGCCGGTACGTTCAATGTACTGACCTACACGGCTGCAACGTATCATGTTGCAGATATTTCCTCGACGAGTAAGAATTACGATACAGGGTTACGGTCTACACTCAACCTGCCGATGGCGTTGATGGGACTCCACACCCGTTTGATTGTTTCCGCTGAGTATTATGAGGTATATATCATTTTACGTTATTTATACATGTGATTGCACTTTGATATATACATTGATGTACTGTGTGTGCCAGCATACTGATCCAGGGATGGCACAGTAACACAGAGGCTTGACCGTCTGAGGTCGGGTCGCTACAGAAATGGTATCAGAGCACATGTTTACTGTAGGACGTGACCCTAGACATCGGAAAGCCCTAGGACAGGGTATCTCAAAAACTCTATTTACAAAAAGACTCTTACTTCTCATCTCTTCTGACACTCTCACCTCAAATAGTTAGAATATACCCCTTTTTCCCTTTTAATCAACAGGGGGATCAACTGAAGACGCTCCAAGAAGGAATTGATGACCCTTTCAGAGTAAAGAGGATTTCACCATGTATTAGAAGCTACAACAGTTGAAGACTCCGAAAACTTGAAGGATCTGAAGAGATTTGACCTTTAGAAGACCAAACCCCTGTTACACACTTACGTTAGATACAACGATTTGTGAGCCGTCATTTGTTTGATGTTTTCCGACAGCCACAAAGTAAAACTTGTTTCTTCAAAAACTATTGTTTGTATTGTGTGTATATCCCTCCCCGCCTCTCTCATATCTCATCCCAAAACTTTTGAACCCCATAGATGATGAATGAAGTTGGACTGATATTCTCTGAACCGAAGACTCAGCCGGAGGCAGAGCTATGGATTCAGAACATGGAAAATCACTTCGGGAGCAATTTGATTCCAAGGAAGTATGAGGTTCAATACGCTCTTCAGTGCTTTACAGAAAGTGCTGCAACCTGGTGGAAAATGCATCAAGCCATACAAGGATTTAATGGAGCAAGAACTTGGGAGGAATTCAAGAAGACCCTGTTGAGATCACGTCTTACCCGGAAGCACCATGATACACCGAAGAAGAAACCTTGTGCCTGCAAGATTTGCGGAGAAATAGGGCACACCCAGGAGGAACACAAGGATGGATGCCCTCATTGTGAGGAGAAACACCCAGCTGAGGAATGCCCAACTAGTCAGGTGACTTGTTTCTTGTGTGAAGGAACCACCCACTACCCGACTCAGTGTCACATTTACCCCATGGTGCAACAAACTATTCAGGAGCAGGAAGAAGGAATGAAAGAAGCCCTCCGAGAAGTTATGAAAGAACCTGTGATGAAGGAATGTGTTGAAGACCCTGATGGAGAAGGCCTCAACAGATTTTACTCCAATGCCTGCTATTCATGTGGAGAAGAAGGACATTTTTCACAGTATTGCACCAAGGAAAGAAAAGAGTATCTGGGATACTTCCCGACGGAAGCAATAGAGTTTGATCCATAGGGAATAAAAGGTTTGATCAGAACGAAGAAACCCCGGAAGAGAAAAAAACAAAGACACCCTCAGAACAACCCAATTTTTGCAAAGAGGGACAAGAGTCATATTACCTGTTTTGAATGTAAGGACGTCGGGCATTATGCCAATCATTGTCTTGAAAGGAAGCAAGGAACTCAAGGAGCAGGCACCATCTCCAAGAAGCCCAAAGACTTATCGAAAGTTATGTGTTTTCATTGCAAGGAAGCAGGACATTATGCTACTAAATGTTCCTACAAGAAGGAAGCTGGAGTTGAGTAGTTGGAATTTTGATATGGATAATAAGAGTGGTAGAAACCAATTTTTCTTTTCATGATTACAATAAGTTGAGTTATGTAATGGGTGCTCAGAGTTTGTAATGGATTCATGAAATCAATAAAGTTAAGGTGACATGTTTTCATATGTTTAATTGTATGAGTTGTTACTCTATGAACACGGATTTTGACCATTTTCGAGGATATGAGAAATATGGTCTATGGATGGATTTGTGAATTTCATTTTAAGGGTGATAGTACCCTATGAAGAACACTAGACCAATGGAAATGGAAATGTGTCCCACAGGTCGGAGTTTGGAAAAAAAAATGAGTTGAAGTTTTATCTTTGATATGATGGTATTAAGAAATGAAATGTTATTGGATTTAAAGTGGTGTAATGTTGGAAAATGGAGCAATTGTAACTCCAAGGATGAGTGAAAGTGGTACAAGTGTTGAAGTGGGCTCATAACCCACAGGCCCAGGAATTAATAAGGATCAAGTACCCACTGGAGAAAGAAATTTTGGGAATAGACTACGATTTGATCAACCGACGATTCTATAGGAGTTTACGCAAAACCTGAGAGTTGTTAAGGAACGATAGATGTTTGTTTGGCCTGCAGAATCAATGGATTTTTCCGAACTTGGTTCGTCGACAAGAGAAATTCTGCAATGCTTGTGAGGATGACCGAGTGTTAGAATGCGAGATTCGCTAAACCATGTACAAGGTAATGATTTGGGTGCGGGATGGATTGATCACCATGCCGACTTACTCTTATTATTCGCCTTGCTATATGGGATGGTAAACCTGAGTGACTTACCTATAGTAGAGAGACAACGATCAAAACCTTGTTTAAACCTTAGAATGGTATAGGTATTTCTTTTCCCCTTGTACAAGGCAGTTGTTGCCAACCGTAGAAAATACGGTGAGGTTCAAACCAGACCCGTTTTCTGCAGGAGAAACCATAAATCGTTGACCACCATGAGATATCGATAGTTGTTTAGAATTGGCGCCAGACCTATCGGCTATGAAGACCCAATCTCGGAATAACCTTACCAAGATGAAAGGACAAAAGAATTGAGGAAAAGCTTATGCCACTACCGAAAGAGCCCAGAGAAGGATTTATCCTTACAATCTGAGAAGACCAACACTGTCAACGATAAGGATGGAGTATATGAGTTTTGATGGAATTGTAACGATGCTTCTAAGGGTGGTAGCCCCCGAGACCCCGGAGATGATCGATGGATTTTTGAAGACCCCCAAACCCTAACCTATTTCTTGCTAGCCTCTCCGAATCTCGAGGACGAGATTCATTTTAAGGGTGGTAGATTTGTAACATCCCAAAATTCTAAATTTTGGAATGTTATAATAAATAGATAGATTTGTTTGTTTGTTTGAATTGTTGTGTGATTGATTGAGTGAAATTTGAAACTTTTTGAAAGTTAAATGAGAGGGAATAAAAGGACTTTCCCAAACTTTCATTTTTGCTTTCTGATCTCCGTGAATTCAAATATTTGTCATCACAAAACCCTGGAGAGAGGATAACATGACTTCTTCCATTTAAATGAAAAAGGGGTGTTGAAAATATTTGAATTTCATTTGGAAATATTTTTTAATTCATAAACTTCATGCAACTCAGTGATTTTCACGAGCAAAGATAAAATGACTTCTTCAAATTATATGAAATATGAGTTGGGAGTTTCAAAGAATTAAATTCAAAGTTCTTTTGAATTTATTTTCAATTTGGAGTTATTTGAGTTTTATTCAAATTATTTTTCTCCAAAAACAAAATATATGGAAAATAGGGTAACATGATTCCCTACATCAGAAAATTGGAGAGAAATTAATTTGAAGTCATTTTGGTATTTTAAAAATGATTTTTATTGGATTATATTGGACCAGTAACACTGTGTGAATTATTAGAATTTTTGTGAATTTTATTTGAAGCTAAAATAATGTTCATGTTGTAGAAAATCTTTTTCTGCAAATTTTGGTATATTATATGCTTATATAAAAGTTTTAGTCATTTTTTTTTAGTTCTCTGAAATTTTTTGTTTAAAAAAAAAATAACGCAGCGCCTTGGGCCAAAGGCCCAAGCCGCCAAAACCACCGGCCAGCCACAAGGCCATCACACGCGCCGCACCAAGGGAGCCAGGGAGCCGCTCCTTTTCCTTTTTCCTAATACTAGTAGGATTTGATCCCGTTTCGTTTATTCCGATTTGTTTCTAGATCTTTTCCCTTTTGTTTCCTAATCCTAATCTATTTCTTGTCCCCTACCCCAAGCAAAACCCTCCCTTCCCCAATATAAATACCCAAGCACCCCCCCTCTAGCACATCAAATCAACACCTCTCCTCTCCTCTCCTCACCCCACGTCGCTGCGCCACCTCGCCGGAGTTCGCCGGACCACCGCCGCCATTGCCGCCCCGCCCCACCACCTCCGGCCATCCTAGCCACCCACCGACCCTACCGTCCCTTCCCCGACGCCAGAGGGCCACCGGAGGACGTCACCGAAGCTCCACCAGAACCCCATCATCGGAACTGCTACAGTAAATCCCGACCTACTTTTTTTTTCGTTCTGTTTTTTTTTCCAGAATAGTTTCAATCTTGTAAAATCCATAGTTAATTATCTACGAGGTATTTTTGAGTGATTCCAACTGCGTTGGATCACAAATTTTATGAAGTTTCTGTTAGTTCAATTGTATTTCATATTTGAGCAGTTTAAATTTGTGTTTGTATGAATTTTCTCAAATCACTAGATTTGAGATATTTTGAGTTAGGAATATTATTTTCGACCGATTCTTTTTGCTCCTGGTCTCTAGGACCTTTGTTTATCCAGTAGTAATTAGTATTTTATTTTCAGGTTAATTTAAATTAGGTTTTTAGCAAAACAATACTGTTTTAGTTATAGTTTTGGTTTAGTCTTTTCTTTATTGTTTTTATTAGTTTCAAATTATTTCTTTTTTTCACTCTTGAAAAATTTAGTTTTGTTTCTGTTAGTCAACAAAAGAAAATTTTGTTTTTATTTAAAAAAAAATTCTTAGTTTTGTATGAAAACTTGTTTAGGTCATAGTTAGTGTTTTATAAAAGCTTTTTATTTGTTTCTTTTTGCAAATAAGATTTTATGGAAAAAAATACTTTCTGTTAAATTAGTTATTTTACATTTTATTTTTCTGTTAATTTATTAGTTTAGTATTTTAATTGTTGTTAAATTTTTACTTACGGCAAAACTATATTAGATGTTTGTAGCAAAGTCATAGATCTTCGTTAGTAGTTTTTCTTTGTAGTTTTATTTGAAGTTTCTTTTGATTTTTGTTTGAGTTTTATTATCGATTTTCCTTGCTGTTTTGATTTTTATTTCGAGTGCTAAAATTGTTTGCTAGGATGTTTGCTTATGTGAATGCTATGTTTGACTATATAGATTTTAAACGGAGTGACGATTAGTTCTACCAAGTCATTTTCTGACAGCGTTGTTATCTTCATCAAGTATTACCAGGCAAGTTCACTTTGACCATGCTTTCATACCTATGTTTTTATTGCATTTAGTGTCATCTTCGCAACAATCCCTCCAGTAGTGATATTGAATTCTTGTAGTTGATTAGTATGCATGAGGTAGGAACCCATCACCCTGTTACCAAGCCCGGGACGTTATTTATTTTAATGCTACGCTATAGTAGACGGGGTTTGGTATGAGTGCTCGAGAGTGGTGTGAAGAAGGAGGACTCTACGTCAATGACGACAACTCCATGATGGCATCTGCAAGGACTGCATTTTCAAGGCCTCAAGACTTCAAGACTCGAGACAAGAATTCAATACACACTACTGGGTGAAGGACGGTTGACGGGCACCCTGGAGAAACCAGTGGTTGGCCGGGATGCATGGAGAAGCGCCATGACATCTTGCGGAAAGCTTCACCCAGACTCAAAGAGACGGAAGAATACTTCATGCCCGGAAGCTTACCTGTGCAACCGCAAGTCACTATGGGCTCTGGCTTGGTTGACCTTAGTTGTGACTCTGGCTGGGACGGTGCTAGCAGATGTAGAACTACGGTAGGATTGGATGAGCACCGGACAGTGGTCAGAGGAACTCTTCGGAAGACCATGTTTCGGTCATCTTGTTCTCAAACACCCTGAAGTGCGAGAACGTAAAGAGAGGGATCGAATCTTGCGGGTAAAGTGTACAAACCTCTGCAGAGGGTTTAAACCTAATCGATTAGCCGTGTCCCCGGTTACGGACAATTTGAGCATCTGGACTTGGATCTATCTCGGAACTCTCAACACCGGACTGATAACTTAATTGTGGGCAACTTATGATGATTTTGGGCTATGAGACATCGGTTGGCGGAACCATGTCATGATAAAAAACTCCATAGTACAAACTTCATTTATTCCTTTGATGTAGGGAAAACAAATCAGCTTTTACGCAAACAAAATTTAGATACAGAGCCACAAAGCCATAATGCATATAGTATAGTTTTATCATCTGTTCTTTTTATTGTGATCTTGCCGGTACATTCAATGTACTGACCTACACGGCTGCAATGTATCATGTTGCAGATATTTCCTCGACGAGTAAGAATTACGATACAGGGTTACGGTCTACACTCAACCTGCCGATGGCGTTGATGGGACTCCACACCCGTTTGATTGTTTCCGCTGAGTATTATGAGGTATATATCATTTTACGTTATTTATACATGTGATTGCACTTTGATATATACATTGATGTACTGTGTGTGCCAGCATACTGATCCAGGGATGGCACAGTAACACAGAGGCTTGACCGTCTGAGGTCGGGTCGCTACAGAAAATGGTATCAGATCTTCGTTAGTAGTTTTTCTTTGTAGTTTTATTTGAAGTTTCTTTTGATTTTTGTTTGAGTTTTATTATCGATTTTCCTTGCTGTTTTGATTTTTATTTCGAGTGCTAAAATTGTTTGCTAGGATGTTTGCTTATGTGAATGCTATGTTTGACTATATAGATTTTAAACGGAGTGACGATTAGTTCTACCAAGTCATTTTCTGACAGCGTTGTTATCTTCATCAAGTATTACCAGGCAAGTTCACTTTGACCATGCTTTCATACCTATGTTTTATTGCATTTAGTGTCATCTTCGCAACAATCCCTCCAGTAGTGATATTGAATTCTTGTAGTTGATTAGTATGCATGAGGTAGGAACCCATCACCCTGTTACCAAGCCCGGGACGTTATTTATTTTAATGCTACGCTATAGTAGACGGGGTTTGGTATGAGTGCTCGAGAGTGGTGTGAAGAAGGAGGACTCTACATCAATGACGACAACTCCATGATGGCATCTGCAAGGACTGCATTTTCAAGGCCTCAAGACTTCAAGACTCGAGACAAGAATTCAATACACACTACTGGGTGAAGGACGGTTGACGGGCACCCTGGAGAAACCAGTGGTTGGCCGGGATGCATGGAGAAGCGCCATGACATCTTGCGGAAAGCTTCACCCAGACTCAAAGAGACGGAAGAATACTTCATGCCCGGAAGCTTACCTGTGCAACCACAAGTCACTATGGGCTCTGGCTTGGTTGACCTTAGTTGTGACTCTGGCTGGGACGGTGCTAGCAGATGTAGAACTACGGTAGGATTGGATGAGCACCGGATAGTGGTCAGAGGAACTCTTCGGAAGACCATGTTTCGGTCATCTTGTTCTCAAACACCCTGAAGTGCGAGAACGTAAAGAGAGGGATCGAATCTTGCGGGTAAAGTGTACAAACCTCTGCAGAGGGTTTAAACCTAATCGATTAGCCGTGTCCCCGGTTACGGACAATTTGAGCATCTGGACTTGGATCTATCTCGGAACTCTCAACACCGGACTGATAACTTAATTGTGGGCAACTTATGATGATTTTGGGCTATGAGACATCGGTTGGCGGAACCATGTCATGATAAAAAACTCCATAGTACAAACTTCATTTATTCCTTTGATGTAGGGAAAACAAATCAGCTTTTACGCAAACAAAATTCAGATACAGAGCCACAAAGCCATAATGCATATAGTATAGTTTTATCATCTGTTCTTTTTATTGTGATCTTGCCGGTACATTCAATGTACTGACCTACACGGCTGCAACGTATCATGTTGCAGATATTTCCTCGACGAGTAAGAATTACGATACAGGGTTACGGTCTACACTCAACCTGCCGATGGCGTTGATGGGACTCCACACCCGTTTGATTGTTTCCGCTGAGTATTATGAGGTATATATCATTTTACGTTATTTATACATGTGATTGCACTTTGATATATACATTGATGTACTGTGTGTGCCAGCATACTGATCCAGGGATGGCACAGTAACACAGAGGCTTGACCGTCTGAGGTCGGGTCGCTACAGAAATTCCCTCTCATTTAACTTTCAAAAAGTTTCAAATTTCACTCAATCAATCACACAACAATTCAAACAAACAAACAAATCTATCTATTTATTATAACATTCCAAAATTTAGAATTTTGGGATGTTACAATCACGAATCACATGGCAAGCACATTTAAGCCTAACCCACTTCCTATGAATAGGGATTTTGTGAGAAAACAATTTATAGGAACAAGAATCAACTAGCATAGGAAGGCAAAAACAAGCAAAAGTTCAAGATTTTCAATACATAGAGAGGAAACTTGATATTATTGCAATTCCTACAAGCATAAGTTCCTCCCTCATAATAATTTTCAGTAGCATCATGAATGAATTCAACAATATAGCCATCACATAAAGAATTCTTTTCATGACACATAAGCATAGAAAACTTATTACTCTCCACATAAGCAAATTTCTTCTCATCAATAATAGTGGGAGCAAACTCAACAAAATAACTATTATGAGAGTGAAAATTAAAATCATGATGACAAGTTTCATGGTTATCATTATTATTTATAGCATACATGTCATCACCATAATCATCATAGATAGCAAATTTGTTATCACAGCCAATTCAAACCCCTTCCAAAATAGTGGATTCATCACTAAATAAAGTCATGACCTCTCTTCATCAATAATGTGAAAAGATTCAACACCCTGCAAAATAGTGGGATAATTACCTAGAGTTGACACTCTTCCAAACCCACATTCATGAATTTAATCATCATAAATAGGAGGCATGCTACCATTATAACAAATTTGCACATCAAAACTTGGGGGAATAAAAATATCATCTTCATCAAACATAGCATCCCCAAGCTTATGGCTTTGCATATCACTAGAGTCATGGATATTCAAAGAATATATACTAGAAACATTGCAATCATGGTCATCATTCATGCCAATAATTTTATGAAATTATTCTTCTATCAATTGAGCACAAGTTTCGGAACCATCATTTTCACGAAAGACATTATAAAGATGATCAATAATATGATGCAACCTCAATTCCATTTTTTATGTAGTTTTATTTTATAAACTAGAATAGTGATAAAACAAGAAACTAAAAGATTCAGTTCATGATCTAAAGATATACCTTCAAGCACTCACCTCCCCGGCAACGGCGCCAGAAAAGAGCTTGATGTCTACTATGCAACTTTATTCTTGTAGACGCGTGTTGGGCCTCCAAGCGCAAAGTTTTGTAGGACAGTAGCAATTTTCCCTCAAGTCGATGACCTAAGGTTTATCAATCCATGAGAGGTGTAGGATGAAGATGGTCTCTCTCAAACGACCCTGCAACCAAATACAAGAAACTCTTTTGTCCCGAACACACCCAATACAATGGCAAATTGTATAGGTGCACAAGTTCGGCGAAGAGATGGTGATAAAAGTGTAATATGGATGGTAGAAATATATTTTTATAATCTGAATAAATAAAAATAGCAAGGTAGCAAATAGTAAACAGCACAAAGAAGGTGTTGCAATGCTTAAAAATGAGGTCTAGGGTCTGTACTTTCGCTAGTGCAACCTCTCAACAATGCTAACATAGTTGGATCAGATGATTATCCCTCAAAGTGCAACAAAGAATCACTCCTGAGTTCCTATTAGCGGAGAACAAAATATAGGAATTGTTTGTAGGTCAACAAACCACCTCAAAGCTATTCTTTCCGTTCGATCTATTCAAGACTTCATACTAAAATAACACAAAGCTATTTTTTTCCATTCGATCTATCCTATTGTTCGTACTAGAATAACACCAAAGAAAATTAATATTCCTAATACTCAATCCACACAAAGAACTATAAAGAGACCCCAAAGTTTCCGTCGGAGAAAAACATGCATCAACCCCTATGCATAGATTACCCCAATATCACCTCGGGAATCCGCGAGTTGAATGCCATAACACATATCAAGTGAATCAATAAGATACCTCATTGTCAGCTCAAGTATTCATATTGCAAGACATATATCATGTGTTCTCATCTCTAAATATTCAATCCGACGGGACAAATCTTTGAAGGGTAAAGATTCAATTCATCATAACAAGAGTATAGAGGGGAGAAACATCATATGATCCAACTATATTAATAAAGCCCATGATATAGATCACGAGAGAGAGAGAGAGATCAAACTCATAGCTACTGGTACAAACCCTCAGCCTCGAGGGTGGACTACTCCCTCCTCATCGTGGTGGCCCCGGGATGATGAGGATGGCCACCGGAGATGATTCCCCCCTCCGGCAGGGTGTCGGAACGGGGTCTAGATTGGTTTTCGCGGATACAAAGACCTAGCATCGACGGAACTTCTGATCTATGTTTATCCCGAAGGTTTTCAGAATTTTTTGGAATTTATAGTGCAAAGAGGGGGTGCGGGAGGCCATCGAGGTGGGCACAACCCACCTGGGCGCGCCAGGGGGCCCTGGCATGCCTTAGTGGGTTGTGCCCCCCTCGGGGCACCCCACAGGTGCAGCTCAGGCCCATTGGGTTCCTTCTGGTCCAGAAAAAAATCTCCGTAAAGTTTCGTTGCATTTGGACTCCGTTTGATATTGATTTCCTGTGATGTAAAAAACAAGCAAAAAACAGCAACTGGCACTAGGCACTGGGTCAATAGGTTAGTCCCAAAAAATGATATAAAGTTGCTATAAAATGATTGTAAAACACCCAAGAATGATAAAATAACAGCAACGATTCTTCATACTCCCTCCGTTCCTCAATATAAGGTGTATTATTTTTCCAAAAAGTCAAACTTCTCGAAGTTTGACCAAGTTTATAGACAAAAATATCAATATCTAGAATACCAAATCATTATGACTAGATTCATCATGAACTATATATTTACATTTTATATATTTAGTATTATAGATCTTTATATATTTTGCTGTAAAGTTGGTCAAACATACACAACAGTTGACTTTTTGAAAAACTAATACACCTTATATTTAGGAATGGAGGGAGTATATTATAGATACGTTGGAGACATATCAGACACCCGCCAGCCACCTTTATGCAAAACAGGTTGTATGTCAGTCGGTGGAACCGATCTCATGTGCGTGGACATGTAAGGTTGGTCCAGGACGCTTCATCCCACAATCCACTGAATCAAAATAAGACGTTGGTGGTAAGCAGCATGACCATCATCGACAACAACTCCTTTATGTTCTACTCATGCATTCATCTACACATAGACCTCACTCATGCATTATAGATACGTTGGAGACGTATCAGGGGCTGAGCGATGTGTGTGTCTCTCATACACGTATGTGCTTGGGTGCGAGGCGTTGCGTTAGCTGAAACCGAGCTAGGCATTTGCCTACTGAACCCGAGCGATTGCATTGCAGGCTACGCGTTACTGAACCCGAGCGATCGATCAAACCCTAGCTGTTAACTGAACCTAATTGAGCGACTCCTTTGCTACTGCTGCTAACTGAAGCCGATTGAACCTGCTGCCTCTTGATAAAGAGTGAGTGTTGTCCGGGAGGGGTAGATGAACTGTTCCCGATGGGTGTTGGATAAATAGGACCCCGTGGTGTTGCCGCTGGATGAACTGGACCCCGATCGATCGAGCTAGTTGGGGGTGGATGAACAGGACCCCGTGGAGGGCTGGATGAACAGGACGACCCTATGGAGGGCTGGTTGAACAATAGCCGGTGGTGGGCTGGATGAACAGTAGCCCATGGAGGGGTGGTTGAACAGGATCCCATCGAGAGGGCTGGTGGAACAGTAGCCGGTGGAGGAGCTGTGGGGGCTGGATGAACAGGAGCCCGTGGATGAATAGGAGCGGGTGGAGGCTGGAGGAGGCTGACGGTGGATGAACAGTAGCCTGGGGAGGCTGGAGGCGGTCGATGGTGGAGATGAACAGTAGCCCGTGGAGTCCCGTTTTGCGGTACGCCACACCCCTCCCGATGAACAGGACCCCCGTTTCAACCATAGCGCTCCAACACAAGTCCGTTTCCTCCGTTTTGCAGTACGCCACACCCCTCCCGATCAACACGACCCCGTCACGACCGTAGGAGGTCGAAGAGAAGTTCGTTTGCATCATTTTGTGGTACGCCACACCCCTCCAAGTGAACAAGATCCAGTTTCGATCGTAGGCGGTCGAACACAAGGCTGTTTCATCCGTTCCGAGGTACGCCAGGCCTTGTTTTTATCGGCTATTCCGTCCAAGTCGGTTGGCTCCCGATGAACACGACACATTCCGTTGCCTCCAGATGAACACGATGACGTAGTTTCTCCGTTCCCACCCAGCCATGTAAATGAGCCCTGGCCATATGTATGCGCGAGTAGGCGTTCGAGACCCCGCCCGTATGTACATACATGGCCATATTTACTTTCTTGCACCCTGGCTGTACGTATGTGTACATGCTATGTGCACGACTGTCGGTGTCAAAACCGGCGGATCTCGGGTAGGGGGTCCCGAACTGTGCGTCTAGGCGGATGGTAACAGGAGACAAGGGACACGATGTTTTACCCAGGTTCGGGCCCTCTTGATGGAGGTAAAACCCTACGTCCTGCTTGATTAATATTGATGATATGTGTTACAAGAGTGGATCTACCACGAGATCAAGGAGGCTAAACCCTAGAAGCTAGCCTATGGTATGATTGTTGCTCGTCCTATGGACTAAAGCCATCCGGTTTATATAGATACCGGAGAGGGCTATGGTTACATAGAGTCGGTTACAATGGTAGGAAATCTACATATCCGTGTCGCCAAGCTTGCCTTCCATGCCAAGGAAAGTCCCATCCGGACACGGGACGAAGTCTTCAATATTGTATCTTCATAGTCTTGGAGTCCGGCCGACGATGATAATTCGCATATCCGTACACCCCCTAGTCCGGAACCCCCTCAGTAGCCCCTGAACCAGGCTTCAATGACGACGAGTCCGGCGCTCATGTTGTCTTCGGCATTGCAAGGCGGATTCTTCCTCCGAATAATTTATGGAAGATTGTGAACACCAGGATAGTGTCCGGCTCTACAAAAATAAATTCCACGCACCCCCGTAGAGAGAATAATATTATACAAGTTCAATCTGCTGACGTATTTTGTGGCGTGACATCACACCACTACCAAGCCTTTAAATTATTTTTATTGTTCCACCTCAGCGCGTTTAGCGAGGCGGTTTCCTTGGCACGTCTTGTCGAAGCAGAGATCGTGTTCCCCTTATTCCGGGATTCCCATCAATACGGACGTGGGTTACCCAACCGCGCCATTGATTGTGACGCTTGGGAGATAAGCGAGTTTTATCAGGCCGGTGGGGACACATGTTTTCGTCCGCCCATATAAGGGGATAAAGATCCAACCCTTTTACCTGCGCCTTCTTCCTCCTTGGCTTATCCATCTCCACGAACTCGAGCTCCAGCGCCCAAGTCCGCACATCTCACCTCAACCTTCTCCAAATATGTCCGGAGCGGGAGGCAAGTGGATGGCCTCCTCCGTCACGGAGGGGCATATCCAGAGGCTGCGCAACACCGGATACTTGTCCAGTGACATCGCGCATCGGCTCCTCGACGAGGGAGAGCTCATCCCCACCCCCAGGCCCCATGAGAGGGTAGTATTCCTTCCCCATTTCCTCCGCAGACTGGGCTTCCCACTTCATCCCTTTGTCCGGGGGCTCATGTTCTACTACGGCCTAGATTTCCATGATCTGGCCCCGAATTTCATCCTCAACATCTCGGCGTTTATCGTCATGTGGGAGGCCTTCCTCTGCATCCAGCCCCACTTCGGCTTATGGCTCAAGACCTTCAGTGTCAAGCCGAATGTTGTGAAGGGCAGCCAAGCGGAGTGCGGAGGCGCCATGGTGGGTAGGATGTCCCACGTTACGTGGCTGGAGGGTACTTTCGTGGAAACCATTAAGGGGTGGCAATCGGGGTGGTTCTACATCACCGAGCCGCATGACCCTGATTGGGCAGCGGTCCCCGAATTCAGATCTGGTATCCCTACACGGCTCACCTCCTGGAAAGAGAGTGGCCGGATCTGGGGGAGTTCGGAGGAGCTGACCGGACTTCAAGCCTGTATCCAGAAGCTGGTGGAAAAGAAGCTCAAGCTTGTCAACGTAGTCCAGGTCATGCTCATCCGCCGGATTCTCCCGTGCCAACGACGGGGCTTCAACATGTGGGAGTTCGATCCGGCGCAGCACCAGACTTTGAGTGGGCTCTTCGACACTACGTACGAGGATGTCTGGAAGGTGCCGTTCAAGGGCGCCGAAGCTCCCGCATCCGCTACCGAAGATTGCAGATTCAGCTCGCAGCGTCCAGCTGACGAGGTAAGTGATTTTGTCCTTTACGGGACGCTTGTTATCCATAGTTTGACTCTATGCGGGATCTAAACTCCCTTTCCTTTGATAGGACTGGCTGGCAAAGGCCGAACAGACTATCTGTCTGGCCCCCTTGCCAGAGGACCCAGCGGACGCCCGTTTAACGGGGTTGCTGGCTCCGGCGCCCCATGTGGTGCCAGAGAAGAAGGCCAAGAAGAAGGCCACGGGGACTCGGAGAAGTTCCCGTTTTCAAGTGCTATCGGATGATGAATCCGAGGCCGACTCCTCCCACCAAGGCGAGGAGGAGAAGAAGAAAGCCTCTCCCCCGACGGGGGAGGGAAGAAAAGGAAGGCCTCCCCTACAAGGGAGGCCGAAGGGTCCAAGAAGGGAAAAACACTCCCCCCGGACTGCTCCGCCAGCGCCAGTGACGACGACGAGGAGTGGCCTCCAAGGGCCAAGCTCCTGGCGAGATCGTAAGTATCCGGACTCCCGAATAACTTCATGATTTTTATTTCTTGCCACATAATGTCTTTCTAATTGTCAGGACCCCGACTCAATGCCACATCGATCTAGCATGTAACACCTCATATCACTTTGCGGCCTCACGCACGGTATTCCCACGGGTGTCGCCTTACCTTTGCCCGGGACCGTTTGCGCCTTTTGGCACACGTATATGACAGTGTCACTAGCATCCATATGATAAGGAGCCCGGGCTGACATGGCTAGTCGTAAACCCAAAGCGGCACAGACTTACAGGGACAGGCATCCATGACCCAGCATCGAACGTGTCGGTCATCAGCGAGTGAATCCAGGCTGTAGCACTGGGCTAGCAGGACTCCGGTGAACCGGGCTGTAGCGGGCTAACAGGACTACGGTATTCACCGCGTGACATTTCCCCGAAGGGACAGACACAGGAACGAAGAAGGACACATGCCGGCCAGCCTAAGTGTTCCGGAGCAGTAGCAAGCTACCATGGCTCGGTGGAAACACTAGGAGACATTTCCCCGTAAGAGAGGCTACTAAAGATAAACAACTAGATGGTCAGATCCCACACATACCAAGCATTTCAATAACATACACACAATATGCTCGATATGTGCAAATACAACATGGCATCACAACATGACTCTATGACTCAAGTAATCTATTCAATAGGCTCCGAGGAGCGAGATATTACAAACATGGGTCTCATGACCCAACATTCAGAGCATACAAATCAATCACAAGCGGAAGCTATCATGTCTGAGTACAGACATCTATAAATGAAAAAGGCTGAGAAGCCTGACTATCTACCAAATCCTGCCGAGGCACAAGATCGTAGCTGAGGTAACAAGCTAAACGTCGAAGACCACGCGGAAATACTAGTGAGACTGAAGTCTCTCTGCAAAAACATAAAATAGGCAAACGTGAGTACAAATGTACCCAGCAAGACTTACATCAGAACTATCTACATATGCATCATTATCAACAAAGGGATGGTGGGGTTTAACTGCAGCAAGCCAGCTTTGACTCGGTGGCTATCCTGAACTACGACTGCGAGTAACTTTTTTGAGGTGGCGCACACGAGTCCACATATTCACCATATCAATACACCACTATGGATCCGCTCCCGTCTCCCTACGAGAACGCCATCCATAGCACTCACGCTTATCTTGCGTATTTTAGAGTATCCACTTTCACTTGTCTATGAACTGATATAAGCAACCCAGAAGTCCTTTTCCGCGGACACGGCTATTCGAATAGATTAGGTTAACCCTGCAGGGGTGTACTTCTTCACACACGCTCTCACCACTTACCGCCGTTTACACGACATGTACTCGGCAACCTTCAAGCGGAAGCCCAACATGGGTGTCGGCCACGGCCTACCTAAACACTCAAGTCTCTAGTCCAGGTTTATCGCCTATTCGGGTTCCATCCATGAGGAGATCCGGCCGGAGTTTCGCTCACAGCCCCAAACGATGTGAACAGGGTTCCCGAGACACCAAACGGGCGCCCGGTACACCGTGCCACGTGCCTACCGCATCACAGCCCACCCCTATGGTCAGCGCTGCGCACGGCCTCCAGCATACTACAAACACCAGAAACTACTTGCAACTCCTGGACAGAAGACAAGGGTGATTAAGAAGCCGAGAGGGTCCATTGGTTTCGGGCCCAATGCGTGGTAGTAGCTGAATCATGGATCACAAACACAGAACTCAGTTCCTGAGGACGGCTGCAATGAGACAACCCACCATGTACTCCTACATGGCCTCTCACCGCTACCTTTACCAAATCATGTTCACACACTTAGCTCACACACAATAGGACAGGTTCACACGCCTCTGATTCATCCTCGATGAATCAGACCTGACTCAACTCTAAGCAATAGCAGGCATGACAAACAAACATGAATGAGTAGGCACATCAGGGCTCAAACAACTCCTACTCATGCTAGTGGGTTTCATCTATTTACTGTGGCAATGACAGGTCATGCAAAGGACAAAGGGGTTCAGCTACCGCAGCAAGTAACAGATGAATCGGTGTTGTCCTAATGCAGTAAAAGAGAGCAGGAGCGAGAGAGTAGGATTGTATCGGAATGAACAAGGGGGTTTTGCTTGCCTGGCACTTTTGAAGATAACATTGAGTCTTCATCAGTGTCAACGATCACATCATCGGTATCACGTCTATCGAGAGGGGACAAATACCGGCAACACAGAAGGGAACACAATCAATGCAATGCACAATATGATGCATGATCATGACATGGCAAAATGAATGTGTCTTGGGCTAATGCAACTAGCAACAGATTAAATGAAGTTGGTTTGAATCCAAGATTCAAATTCAAACTCCATATGTGGTTATTTAAATGTCATTCACTTCATTTGCCCTAAACAGTAGTGATAAGTTGTTCTAACATGCATGAAAATGGTACAGATGGATTCCTTGAATTTTTCTGATAATTTTTCATATATAAATTATTTAATTTGGAGTTACGATTAATTTTCTATGATTTATTGAAGTTTAGAATATATTCTGGAATTATAAATCATTTCCTAATTTATTTTAATTCCAGAAATACTTTACTGCGTCAGCATGACGTATTAGTGACGTCAGCAGGTCAACGTGGCTGGTCCAGGTCAAACCTGGCCAGTGGGTCCCATCCGTCAGTGACTAACCTAACTAATCTAATTCAGTTAGCGGCCTGGGGCCCATTGTCAGTGTCTATTAAACTAACTAATATTTAGTTAACACTAATCCTAGCCTAATTAACAGGCCGGCCCCACATGTCATGGACACAGGGGGGGGGTCAAAGGGTCAAACCCCCTGGTCGGCGGGGTCAACTCGCCGGCGTTTAGCCGCCGGCGAGGCTAAACGCGGCGGTGCAGGTGCGGGTTTCACGTACAGGGCACCGTTCGGGGCGCCGTTGGGCGCTATGGATAGCTGGGAGTGGCCCGCGGCGAGTGGTGCAGGTAGTTGGGTTCGGGGTCGCCGGAAAAGGCGCCGGCGACTTGCTTTGGCGGTGGTGGTGGTCGGTGATGCACGGGCGCGTCGCTACGGTGCGTCGGTGAGCAAAAGGAGAGGCTGGGCAGCACCTGCTAGGCATGGGGAGCACCACAAGCAGCATGGTGAGGCCAGAGGGGCATGGAGGCTATGCGTGCAGCAGCAATGGCGGACGGCGGCTTCAGTGCTCGTGGGGAACGGCGCTACAGCACGGGGGCGAGCACAAGGAGTTAGGGGATAAGGTAAGTGGCTCACGGCGAGTCAGACGGTGCAGACGGCGGGGCCGGGGAGGCTCTGGATGCGGCGAATCAAGCGACGGAGATCGCCGGCACCGAGGTTGAAGAAGACGTCCGGGGCGGCGATGCAGCGCTCCCCTGGTTGCTTGGCTCGGGGTGGACGAGGAGGACGACGATGCGGAGCTCGGGGATACGAAGAGGGAGCGAGGGAGTGGCTGTGGCTGCGGCGGTGACGAACGGCGGCGACGATGGCGTTCGGCCGTTCGTGGGAGAGGGAAAACAGAGGAGGGGGAGGAAGGTCCAGAGAGCGAGGGAGAAGTGAGAGGGGGTCGGGGCTGCGTGGCGTCGCGGGAGGGACCAGGGAAGGAGGAGGCAGCCAGGCAGGGAGGAGGTGGCCTCCTCGGCCGCGCGCGTGCGAGCACGCAGCTGCTCCCACTGGCAAGAGGAAGACGACAGGGGGGAGTAGCGGTGGCGGGCTGGGCCGGCTGGGCCGGTTCTGGTGGGCTGCACGGGTGAGGCCAGGTAAGTCCTTCTCTCTCTCTCTTTTATTTTTTTCTTCTGTTTTGTTTTATTTAATTTCGTTTTGCCACTGTTTTGAATTTTAAACAAATTCAAACAATGCCAAAAACTCCTCTGAATAATTTTATTTGGCTAGATGGACTTTTTCAAAAGCTCATAAAATATTTCAGGGGTATTTGAAATTATATTCTAATTATATGAATATAATTCAAATTCAAATAGCTAATGATTTAAATTCAAAGTCCCAAAAATAAATCCTTAAAAATGTTCAATATTTTGGTTGGGACCAGAACCCTTACCAAAAATTATCAAACATTTAAGAAGAGCCTTTTGGAGCAATGAATGAGATTTCTAGGGTTTTTGCCCCTCTTTTATTTAGGGTTTTGAGGCTTCCAATATTCCTCAATTCAAGTTTCAAAAATATAGACATGATGCACACATGAAGCTAGGCTAGAGCAATGCCAGAAGCTAGGGATGTGACAACTCACCCCCACTAAACAAGAATCTCGTCTCGAGATTCAAGCGTAGGGTAGGATGAAGGGGAAACGCAAACTAGTACAATCTTCACGATCCAGGGTGCAGTTCAGTTGAACGTTGATTCATTCACCATCATTGTCTTGATGTCTTGTTTTGAGAAATCCTGCCAACATGACATGGAGGGAAGAAGGAGACTCTAGAAGGGTCGATCTTCTTGAAGATCGAACAACTCACGGAATGAGACATAGGACCATCTCTCGGGTTGAGACACGAGATACACATCAAGAGGGGTGGAAAGAAACGGATGACGAAGGTTCACTAGGTGGACAACAATTCCACACTTAAGAAGGTGGTAATCGGTTGTCAACGTAGCGAGGAGTTGAGTTGCCATGATACCACAACGAGACACCTTCGGAACCGTGACTCGTAGATATCTCCCCTTAAGTGGCAAAAGAATTACCTTTGATTCAGAGATCATTGAAACTCTTTATACCAGCTTAAGGCAAATCATAATCGATCATTTAGAGGGGTTCGGTAGAATGGCATACTCAAACTTGGATGATGTGGATTACCTTGTTGAAGACAACGTAATGGATGAATTTTGCTTATCACCGGAAATGGAAGAGACCCATGGTAGAATGGCACATTGGCGGTGCAAGCTGGGAACAAAATGCAAATGCTGGGAATGATTCTGGTAACTGGGGAAGAACCCAACAATAGAGAGTGAATTCACTGTTGGAGTGGTTATAGCATAACCGAGGAAATCTGGGGCAATCCCAGCTAGTGCCAATGATAACACGTAGCGCTTGTGCGTGCTCTCAAGAACTTGAGCATTTCCATATTCATCAAGGTTTTACCAACATCCGTGTCAAGGGTCCGGTAACACAACTTACTACCATGATGAATGGTGATGGAGGATGCAGATGCAAAGGAAGATAACACCTTCTCAGATTACACCTTAGCGAAGCCAAGGAACAAAATCTGGATGATCGACCGAGAGACATTTAGCACTCCACTTCTAATGTTCTCCTTGATGTGCTAGTGTATCCCATTCATAGATACGGTTTGATAACTAGAACATCAAGTAAAAGGTCGGACTTCGGGAACACAACAAATCATAAGGGCACAACTAGAGAGTAAATCCTACGAAGTCCTTATGGGAAGGTGGCCAACTTCATCAATCAAGATATTATAATAACAGGTCTTCCGGCTGGGTGTGTTGGCCATGACATCCACTTTATCGGTTATCGCGAGACCAATATTATAGTTCTTGGGAAATGTTCCAAACCATCATATCTGCCTGAGATTCAGATCTGGTTGGTGTCAGGATATTCCAGACTCATCGAGTCTAGGAAGAAAAACGAAAGTTTGCAACACAAATCGACGAGATGACGTTGCGAGATTCTCGGGAAGATGAACTACGATAGCAAGCTCCAAAACATGAGCTGGTTCTGCTACAAACATGTGAACACGTTGTCCTAGACAAGCATGACCACGTGGTAGTCTTATAATAAAACACTACCGAGTTCAGGAGGGGGAACCATCAACGAGGGTATCGAAGTTCTTTCATAAGTCCGGATTAGCTCTTATGAAGGAACTCCTTCTCCTTGAACAAATCAATCAGTGGCTTGGTGTGCTAGGGATACATATAGATTGAAGGTTGCAAGTCTTCAAACCACAGCATTCTTCGCACGTGTGCATGACTGATTTGGAATGATTCCAAAGAAAGCAACATTGACTTTCTCGAATCCACGGCGGCAACTTGCATCAGATGCACATGAATTAAAGGAAGTCACTACCTTCATCCAAACATATGCTTCATGAGCTAGCATGAACAAATGCTTTCAAAAGTTTCCAACACTAGCTTAATGTTCAGCAAAATTATGGAGAAGACAAGGATGTTGTCAATGGGCACAACAACAATTCATCTGGGTTTCCTTTTAAAAGGAATTCCATAGTTAAGTGAACAAGTGATAGCATTGGTCAGACCTAAAAGATATAATGGTGTATGCTCGAGGGATCAACCACGAAATAAGACAACATTACGAGCATCGTTGGTACTGATTTGATTTGACGATAGCCCACACTCAAATCAAAGGATTGATAAGACAATAGGTCCAGCAACTGATCACAAGGACCAATCGATGAAGATATCATCTTTCTTCAACACACACTACACAAGAATATCCCTTTGGATGAACTAAATCGGGCAAGCTTCTATCTTCCAACTCTCCAAGTTGATGCATAGCTTAACCAACTAGCTCAGGGGTATCCAACACGGATTCTTGGAGAGAAGGTGGTTCACAAGAAACCAACTTGATCACGAACTCAACATAGCGGTCAGGTGACAACCCGGTAACACCTCCAAGAAGATATTTGGAAAGTCACGAACCACCGGTATGTTACTAAGCTCGAGAACAATCTTGCTTTTGAGGACAAGACGATATGATCAAATGAGTGAGGACTTGACAAGATCCTAACTCATCAATCGAAGGGTGCACCGAAATAAGGACTAGGTAGCACGATCAGTCTTAGAAGGATGATTCGAAAACCAACATACTAAGAATGAAATTATTATCCTTTAACTACCAAGCAACAGAGTTGCTAGCAGTATTGATTTCACACATCACAATTCATTTGTCGGTATTCCGGTTGCATCAACACGAGGGCCGAGGAATGAACAGTGATGGCAAGAAGTATCACTGTACCAAGAGTTCATGGGATGGTGTGCAATTCCTATAACAATCTCGATATAAAATATGTAATACTCCAAGGTAGAGCAGAACCAAAAGCTGGATTGGCATTTGATCTGCGGAATACAACTACTTTGACCCAATCCTAGATATGGAAGAGGTACTGGAGTTTGTTTCTCCTAGTCATTCCGGAATAGAATGCTTGACAGACCACAAGAGTCATAGGCATCGATGAACGAACGCACGCATACTCTTGACTATCAATTGATAGACGAGGGTCAGAATGCAACTAAAGAGAACAACTCAAAGGAACATATAACTTTCTGAGTTGTGGATGCATAGATTAGTATGTCGAACCAAGTTCAACATATTTCTTCCGGATAACCCATGCAGAAAGGTAGAACTGGCAGAGTCACGATTTATGAATGGAGAACTCCTCAAGAATAATCCTGTTGTGATATTTCAGTTCAACGAGGAACTTCTGCCATAAGTAGTTCATGGTACCTGGAAGAAGAAGATACCACGGGCTTCAAGGACTATCGCAAAGGTTACTAATAACCTAAGGGAGCTAGCAATTACTATCGACATGAAGTAAGTAGAGTGAATCTCGGGTTCAAGAACCCAGGAATAGAATACCTACTACTAAGTAGCATCACGGGATGCTTCCGAGAATAAAGGCCAGAATCTTCACACTAGGACACAAATCATGGCTAGACCACTAGATGATCCCCTAAGCACTTAGGGTCATAATAATAATTCCAACATATATGTCGAGGCAATAATTACCTCAACACACCGATTAGTGTGGTTAATCTGGCCCATGGGAACATCGGAAACAGAAGGAAGGGATTTGCAAATGCATCGGACTATTTAGAAACCTGGGATGACTCGGACAGCATAACGGCTATAATTGCTCAAAAAGATTTGAGACAATCACAAAAATGGTGGCATAACCACTCAGAAGCACAATATCAAGGTTCCGAGATCAACAATTAACATACGGAAGTAGTAGGAACTGAACTGAGACTTAAATCCAACAATCTTATAAGTCTACTGATTAGTAACACGTGATCCTAATAGAAAGAAGAGATAGCCTAGTTCTTAATCCCCGCAGGAAAGATAAGATGACTCAGATCAGAAGGGCATGAGGTATAAGGAGTAAAAAGAGCCTTACGTTCCATCCCACAATCAATTCCCTTATATAACTAAAGAATTTCTAAACTCAACTTCGACCAGTTTGGCTTGGTAATCCTACAGGCAGTCAAGCTCTGATACCAACGCTGTCAGGACCCCGACTCAATGCCACATCGATCTAGCATGTAACACCTCATATCACTTTGCGGCCTCACGCACGGTATTCCCACGGGTGTCGCCTTACCTTTGCCCGGGACCGTTTGCGCCTTTTGGCACACGTATATGACAGTGTCGCTAGCATCCATATGATAAGGAGCCCGGGCTGACATGGCTAGTCGTAAACCCAAAGCGGCACAGACTTACAGGGACAGGCATCCATGACCCAGCATCGAACGTGTCGGTCATCAGCGAGTGAATCCAGGCTGTAGCACTGGGCTAGCAGGACTCCGGTGAACCGGGCTGTAGCGGGCTAACAGGACTACGGTATTCACCGCGTGACATTTCCCCGAAGGGACAGACACAGGAACGAAGAAGGACACATGCCGGCCAGCCTAAGTGTTCCGGAGCAGTAGCAAGCTACCATGGCTCGGTGGAAACACTAGGAGACATTTCCCCGTAAGAGAGGCTACTAAAGATAAACAACTAGATGGTCAGATCCCACACATACCAAGCATTTCAATAACATACACACAATATGCTCGATATGTGCAAATACAACATGGCATCACAACATGACTCTATGACTCAAGTAATCTATTCAATAGGCTCCGAGGAGCGAGATATTACAAACATGGGTCTCATGACCCAACATTCAGAGCATACAAATCAAGCACAAGCGGAAGCTATCATGTCTGAGTACAGACATCTATAAATGAAAAAGGCTGAGAAGCCTGACTATCTACCAAATCCTGCCGAGGCACAAGATCGTAGCTGAGGTAACAAGCTAAACGTCGAAGACCACGCGGAAATACTAGTGAGACTGAAGTCTCTCTGCAAAAACATAAAATAGGCAAACGTGAGTACAAATGTACCCAGCAAGACTTACATCAGAACTATCTACATATGCATCATTATCAACAAAGGGATGGTGGGGTTTAACTGCAGCAAGCCAGCTTTGACTCGGTGGCTATCCTGAACTACGACTGCGAGTAACTTTTTTGAGGTGGCGCACACGAGTCCACATATTCACCATATCAATACACCACTATGGATCCGCTCCCGTCTCCCTACGAGAACGCCATCCATAGCACTCACGCTTATCTTGCGTATTTTAGAGTATCCACTTTCACTTGTCTATGAACTGATATAAGCAACCCAGAAGTCCTTTTCCGCGGACACGGCTATTCGAATAGATTAGGTTAACCCTGCAGGGGTGTACTTCTTCACACACGCTCTCACCACTTACCGCCGTTTACACGACATGTACTCGGCAACCTTCAAGCGGAAGCCCAACGTGGGTGTCGGCCACGGCCTACCTAAACACTCAAGTCTCTAGTCCAGGTTTATCGCCTATTCGGGTTCCATCCATGAGGAGATCCGGCCGGAGTTTCGCTCACAGCCCCAAACGATGTGAACAGGGTTCCCGAGACACCAAACGGGCGCCCGGTACACCGTGCCACGTGCCTACCGCATCACAGCCCACCCCTACGGTCAGCGCTGCGCACGGCCTCCAGCATACTACAAACACCAGAAACTACTTGCAACTCCTGGACAGAGGACAAGGGTGATTAAGAAGCCGAGAGGGTCCATTGGTTTCGGGCCCAATGCGTGGTAGTAGCTGAATCATGGATCACAAACACAGAACTCAGTTCCTGAGGACGGCTGCAATGAGACAACCCACCATGTACTCCTACATGGCCTCTCACCGCTACCTTTACCAAATCATGTTCACACACTTAGCTCACACACAGTAGGACAGGTTCACACGCCTCTGATTCATCCCCGATGAATCAGACCTGACTCAACTCTAAGCAATAGCAGGCATGACAAACAAACATGAATGAGTAGGCACATCAGGGCTCAAACAACTCCTACTCATGCTAGTGGGTTTCATCTATTTACTGTGGCAATGACAGGTCATGCAAAGGACAAAGGGGTTCAGCTACCGCAGCAAGTAACAGATGAATCGGTGTTGTCCTAATGCAGTAAAAGAGAGCAGGAGCGAGAGAGTAGGATTGTATCGGAATGAACAAGGGGGTTTTGCTTGCCTGGCACTTCTGAAGATAACATTGAGTCTTCATCAGTGTCAACGATCACATCATCGGTATCACGTCTATCGAGAGGGGACAAATACCGACAACACAGAAGGGAACACAATCAATGCAATGCACAATATGATGCATGATCATGACATGGCAAAATGAATGTGTCTTGGGCTAATGCAACTAGCAACAGATTAAATGAAGTTGGTTTGAATCCAAGATTCAAATTCAAACTCCATATGTGGTTATTTAAATGTCATTCACTTCATTTGCCCTAAACAGTAGTGATAAGTTGTTCTAACATGCATGAAAATGGTACAGATGGATTCCTTGAATTTTTCTGATAATTTTTCATATATAAATTATTTAATTTGGAGTTACGATTAATTTTCTATGATTTATTGAAGTTTAGAATATATTCTGGAATTATAAATCATTTCCTAATTTATTTTAATTCCAGAAATACTTTACTGCGTCAGCATGACGTATTAGTGACGTCAGCAGGTCAACGTGGCTGGTTCAGGTCAAACCTGGCCAGTGGGTCCCATCCGTCAGTGACTAACCTAACTAATATAATTCAGTTAGCGGCCTGGGGCCCATTGTCAGTGTCTATTAAACTAACTAATATTTAGTTAACACTAATCCTAGCCTAATTAACAGGCCGGCCCCACATGTCATGGACACAGGGGGGGGGGGTCAAAGGGTCAAACCCCCTGGTCGGCGGGGTCAACTCGCCGGCGTTTAGCCGCCGGCGAGGCTAAACGCGGCGGTGCAGGTGCGGGTTTCACGTACAGGGCACCGTTCGGGGCGCCGTTGGGCGCTATGGATAGCTGGGAGTGGCCCGCGGCGAGTGGTGCAGGTAGTTGGGTTCGGGGTCGCCGGAAAAGGCGCCGGCGACTTGCTTTGGCGGTGGTGGTGGTCGGTGATGCACGGGCGCGTCGCTACGGTGCGTCGGTGAGCAAAAGGAGAGGCTGGGCAGCACCTGCTAGGCACGGGGAGCACCACAAGCAGCATGGTGAGGCCAGAGGGGCATGGAGGCTATGCGTGCAGCAGCAATGGCGGACGGCGGCTTCAGTGCTCGTGGGGAACGGCGCTACAGCACGGGGGCGAGCACAAGGAGTTAGGGGATAAGGTAAGTGGCTCACGGCGAGTCAGACGGTGCAGACGGCGGGGCCGGGGAGGCTCTGGATGCGGCGAATCAAGCGACGGAGATCGCCGGCACCGAGGTTGAAGAAGACGTCCGGGGCGGCGATGCAGCGCTCCCCTGGTTGCTTGGCTCGGGGTGGACGAGGAGGACGACGATGCGGAGCTCGGGGATACGAAGAGGGAGCGAGGGAGTGGCTGTGGCTGCGGCGGTGACGAACAGCGGCGACGATGGCGTTCGGCCGTTCGTGGGAGAGGGAAAACAGAGGAGGGGGAGGAAGGTCCAGAGAGCGAGGGAGAAGTGAGAGGGGGTCGGGGCTGCGTGGCGTCGCGGGAGGGACCAGGGAAGGAGGAGGCAGCCAGGCAGGGAGGAGGTGGCCTCCTCGGCCGCGCGCGTGCGAGCACGCAGCTGCTCCCACTGGCAAGAGGAAGACGACAGGGGGGGAGTAGCGGTGGCGGGCTGGGCCGGCTGGGCCGGTTCTGGTGGGCTGCACGGGTGAGGCCAGGTAAGTCCTTCTCTCTCTCTCTTTTATTTTTTTCTTCTGTTTTGTTTTATTTAATTTCGTTTTGCCACTGTTTTGAATTTTAAACAAATTCAAACAATGCCAAAAACTCCTCTGAATAATTTTATTTGGCTAGATGGACTTTTTCAAAAGCTCATAAAATATTTCAGGGGTATTTGAAATTATATTCTAATTATATGAATATAATTCAAATTCAAATAGCTAATGATTTAAATTCAAAGTCCCAAAAATAAATCCTTAAAAATGTTCAATATTTTGGTTGGGACCAGAACCCTTACCAAAAATTATCAAACATTTAAGAAGAGCCTTTTGGAGCAATGAATGAGATTTCTAGGGTTTTTCCCCCTCTTTTATTTAGGGTTTTGAGGCTTCCAATATTCCTCAATTCAAGTTTCAAAAATATAGACATGATGCACACATGAAGCTAGGCTAGAGCAATGCCAGAAGCTAGGGATGTGACACTAATGCCGCATACAACCTTGATGTCCGCCTAAGGATGATCTTCCCGCTTCATCGAGCGGGTCCTTAGGGGCGTCGGATATGGATTCTCTTCCGACTGCCTCCACCCCTCGTGACGCGGACGATGCCGAGGTGGGATCCCAGGAAGGGACCCACCAGGAGGAGGGGGCCCCGGAGGTGTCGCAGGACAACCTCCCGGACTTTGCACCGGACTCGGCCCCGGAACCCACAGTGGCTCCGGAGTCCGGCGGGCGACCCCTTCGTAAGAAGGGCAAGACCGTGACGCCGGCAGCCTCCGTCCAACCGGAGGCACCGGATAATTTGCTGGAGGCGCTCAAAGGCGCCTCCATCGAAGAGGAACACCGCACTATTATGAGTGCGGTGATTCAGAAGGTGCAGCTCACCAAGAGTGGGCTGACCGAAGCCTGCAGCAGTCTTCTAACAGGCTTTGAGGTAAGAATTTCAATATGTATAAAATGGTACCGCATAGACAGTAGCCCCTGATGCTCGGTTTGGTGTTCGGAAAGAAAAGCCGGACTGAGGATCCAAAAAGATATACGCAGGAGTCATAATAAATATGTCAATATGGGATTGCAGGCTGCGCTGCTGACCTCTGCCGCACTGACTGCGGAGGTCAATTCGTTGAAGGAAAGCCTCGAGCGGTCCGAGAACGAACTCGGCCATGCCAAGAAGCAGCTCGAGGACAAGGAAGATGAGTAACACCTTACTAAAATTGTACCTTACAGAAAAAGATTTTGGTTGCAAAAAGAATGACAAGGATAACGTGGGTATTCTAGGGGCCACTAATGAGGTGGCGACCCTGAAAGAGTAAGTGGCCGCGGCCGAACGCAATGCGGCCGCGGAGCGTACTGAGCGCGAGAGGCAGGAGGCGCGGGTGGCGGAGGTACAACAAGAGCTCCAGGATCTCGTGAAAAAACATGAGAGCCTGGAGCGTGACTCGAAGACTCGAGAGTCTGAGCTTGCAACGGCTCTTGAGAGTGCCAAAGCCGCTAAGGAGGAAGCCTACAAGTCCCTCCAGGAGATTGAGGCAGTGAAGAAGATAGCAGCGGGTAAGGCATTTTTCATGCAAAGTAAGCATGTGAGTGTTAATTACCTGTTGCTTACCCGTATTCGGAGATCTCCAGGAGCGTTCGCAGATCTTCCTCGCAGCGTGTCCGATGCTGCCGCACTCTACCGGGCCGAGGAGGGGAGCTCGACGGAGAAGGTTTTCTGGTCTCAGTATGCTGAGGCCGAACATCCGGTGCCCCTTAGTGACCAGCTGAAGCAGCTGGTCGAGCTCCACAAGGCGGCCGAACATGCCATGAAGGGCCTCATAGTTCGGCTATGGCCTAAGGAGGCCATGCCTGGGAGCTACTTCGGCTTGGTGCGGCGGCTGGTGGATGCGTGCCCGTCGGTTGAAGTCATCAAGCACTCCGCCTGTATTAAGGGTGCCCGTCGGGCCCTTGCCCGCGCAAAGGTGCACTGGGGCAAGATGGATGCCCAGAAGCTTGTCACGGACCCGCCACCAGAGGGCAAGGAGCACCGCACGCCCGAGATGTACTATAAGAGTGTGCTGAAGGGAGCCCGCACTATTGCGGGGGAGTGCTCCAAAGATGTAATTTTTGAGTAGACTCGCATTTTGTTATCTTGTGCGCTGAAAACTTAGTTCATATGCGCTAAGCAACGCTTGTTGATTTAAAATATTACCTTCTGTGCGGCTGTTTATCAAATCTGAGAGATGGCAAGTCATCGGCTTCAGCCCCCATGCCACGAGTGCTGGGGTGTTCGGGATATACTTGAGCGCTCTTGTTCCCATTTTTGGGTCCATCTAGGGAGGCGCTCAACACAGCGAACAAGGCAACCGGACTTATAATGCTTGAACACTCTCACTTAGCCATAGAATTCTATAATTTTAAATTTCGGCGAAGCCCCTAGTCTTCGGAAGGCCGAATTTGGGGCGCTATCCATGCCTGGGCCGGACAAGATCCGGCTCCTCGCTCTAAGCGGCATAAGTATTTAAGGACTCGCAAAAACCTGTCGAACAGCGACCGGCTCTCGCCTCATCATGACGGTCAGTTTTAGCTTTCTCCACTGAGGCGTTAACCCAGCTCAACTGGGGTGCAATCGCAGTGGTTCTACCAGTGCTACCTTAGCCGATATAACGGAACGTAAGGTACCAAAACATGGGAGCCAGGCAAACCCAACTATTGACCCAAGACATGATTCGGAGCCGATGCATATAATGCTATAAGTTCGGGGTGCCGCACTTGTGAAAGTGTTCGGACTTATCACACCATGATGCGGGAAACAAAAGCCCATGTTGTGTTTTAACCGTACCAAAGTGTACGGATGCACCATGTCGTAAAATGAACATATGTATGAAAACGAAATGCAATGATAAGCAAAAAGGTGTTGCATTGTTTTATTCAATAAGTGCTACTATGAATGCAGAACGATACAAATAGTGCGATAAGCAAGGGATGGGACTGTTAAACATGTCCCCCTTCAGGGGTAGGCTGCGGATTGGTGTATAAAATGCTCATAATGGAGACCACCTGTATATTCGTTGTAGCCTTCATCCCTCCCTAGCTGTTGCATCGTGAGTTCGGCAGGTCTACTGCCGGACAGGGCCTCTGACGAACAGAGTCCTGTGGGTAAAAAAATAAAAAGGTATAAAGAAAAAAGAACGACACACTTGAGAGCCCCTGGTGTGGTTGAGCCGTAGTCTGGGCTTATCGTGGTCGTGCCCCTCTCCCCATGCCCATGGTATTTTCAGAGCATAATGGTGTACGCGAAGGACCTGCTTTGACGTTTTGCGGGGGCTGGGGTTGGGGCCGCACTGCTACGCGTGCTCGGAACGTGCCGGGTGGTCTTGTTGTAGGTTACTCCAGGCGCGCTTAGCTGTGTCCGGCCGTTTAATGGCCGGACTCAAGAATTTCCTTAAGAGGCTGCTTTGTACTCCTGCCGCGAGAGCCGCTATATGTTCCTCCATTCGGAGAGAACGTTCAGTGTTTCCATTGACCGTGATGACTCCTCGAGGTCCTGGCATCTTTATGCGTAGTGCGGCACCGCGTTGAACTTTGCAAACACGGTAGGTCCGAGCAAGGCATGATAGCCGCTGCGGAATGGGACTATGTCGAAGATTAACTCCTCGCTTCGGAAGTTATCCGGGGATCCGAAGACCACTTCCAGTGTAACTGAGCCTGTACAATTGGCTTCTACACCTGGTATGACGCCTTTAAAGGTCGTCTTGGTAGGTTTAATCCTTGAGGGGTCTATACCCATTTTGCGCACTGTATCCTAATAGAGCAGGTTCAGGCTGCTGCCACCGTCCATCAGGACTCTGGTGAGGTGGAATCCATCGATGATTGGGTCTAAGACCAATGCGGCGAATCCTCCGTGGCGGATATTGGTGGGGTGGTCCCTTCGGTCAAAAGTGATCGGGCAGGAGGACCATGGATTGAACTTCGGGGCGACTGACTCCATCGCGTATACATCCCCGAGTGCACGCTTCCGGTCCCTTTTAGGTATGTGCGTTGCGTATATCATGTTCACCGTCCGTACCTGTGGGGGAAACCCTTCTGTCCTCTATTGTTTGACGGTTGGGTCTCTTCCTCGTCGTCGCTATGCAGCCCCTTGTCATTGTTTTCAGCAATTAACTTGCCCGCCTGCTTGAATACCCAACAGTCCCTATTGCTGTGGTTAGTTGGCTTTGCGGGGGTGCCGTGTATCTGGCACAAGCGGTCGAGTATTCAGTCCAAATTGGACGGACCCGGAGTAGTTCTTTTGATGCGGCGCTTGTTTTTGTTACGATGCGACCTGCCATTTCGGTCCTTGAAATCCGGACTGCCAGAATGTTTGCTGAGGGTGTTGCTGCGTGCTAGCCAGCTATCCTCACCCACGCAGAAGCGGGTCATCAGTGATGTGAGGGCTGCCATTGATTTCGGATTTTCCTATCCCAGGTGCCGGGCAAGCCACTCGTCGCGGATGTTATGCTTGAAGGCCGTGAGGGCCTCTGCATCCAGACAGTCGACGATTTGGTTTTTCTTGGTTAAGAACCATGTCCAGAGTTGTCTGGCCGATTCGTCTGGCTGCTGAGTTATGTGGCTTAGGTCATCAGCGTCTGGTGGTCGCACATACATGCCTTGGAAGTTATCGAGGAATGCGGCTTCCAAATCTTCCCAACTCCCAATTGACTCTGCTGGCAAGATGTTAAGCCAATGTCGGGCTGGTCCTTTAAGCTTGAGGGGGAGGTATTTGATGGTGTGAAGATCGTCACCGCGGGCCATGTGGATGTGAAGAAGATAGTCTTCGATCCAAACCGCGGGGTCTGTTGTGCCATCGTAAGATTCGATATTCACGGGTTTAAACCCTTCGGGGATTTGATGATCCATTACTTCATCTGTGAAGCATAGTGGGTGTGCGGCGCCTCTGTACTGGGCGATATCACGACAGAGCTCGGAAGAACTTTGCCTGTTTTGTTCGACCCGGCCGGACTTACTGTGTCCGGCGCGACGACTGTCGTCATGTACCGTGGGGCGCCCACGCGATCGATAGATCGATCTTGATTGTCTCGCCTTATCCTCCAATATATCTCGCAAGTCCGTAGCGTTCCCCTGCGGCTTTGTGCTTTTCGAGCGATGCCGGGGTATGGGTCTGGTGAAGGGCCTAGAGGCCTCTCTGTCGCGACCACGGGGTGGTCGGTCAGCCTTATTGTCTCTTGGTGATGTGGGTTCATACGCTTCCTCTTCTAATCGGGGGAGCAGCTTGCGTTTAGGGTAGCTTTTGGAGGGGCGTTCGAGCTCATGCTCTTCGGCCGCGAGGACTTCAGTCCATCTGTCGGCTAGCAGATCTTGGTCAGCTCTAAGATGCTGCTACTTTTTCTTGAGGCTGTTCGCCGTGGCCATAAGCCTGCGTTTAAAATGCTCTTGTTCGACGGGATCCTCAGGCACGACGAATTCATCGGTGTCGAGGCTTGCCTCATCTCCGGAGGGAGGCATATAATCCTCTACCTCTTCTTCTGCCGCTCTCTCATGAGGGCTGGCGTCTCTGTCCTCCTGCGCTGCATCTTGCTGGAGTGGGTTATCTTCGGCACTGTCCGGTGTATTATTATCTCTGGTGCCGGAGTCTTCATTCTTGCTGTGGCGGGATTTAGAGCGGCGCCGCTGACGCCGGCGCTTGGGCTGCTTCTTGGATGGGTCATCCTCCGCTGTTTCTTTGCTGTTCCCATCCTTTGGGATATCCACCATGTATATGTCATATGATGAGGTGGCTTTCCAGTGCCCAGTAGGCGCTGGTTCTTGGTCGTCTCCGGCATCTTCGTCCATACCGTCGATGTCTTCGGATTCGTAATCTAGCATGTCGGTTAGATCGTCGACAGCGGCTACCAAGTGGGTGGTGGGTGGGCTTTGAATTTCTTCGTCGTCCGCATCCCAACCGTCCTGACCGCAGTCCGGCTAGGGCTCTCCCGATAACGAGAGATACTTTAGCGAACTCAAGATGTCGCCAAAAGGTGAGTGTTGAAAGATGTCCTCTGCGGTGAACTCCATGATCGGCGTCCAATCGGATTCGATCGGAGAGGGCGCGAGTGGTACCGAGTCCGGCAAGGAGTCCGGCACCTCGGAGTCACAAGCTTCATGAGGGACAAGGTCACTGTTCGGCTCTATCGCCGTAGAGGTTGCAGTTCCCGAGGCGGTGTCTAGCCATCCGTCCTCGACCTGCGCAGCCGGCTCTGAATCGAAGATCGGAGCGGGTTCAAGTGCGGCCTCTAGGGTACTGTCCGGCTGCAGAGCTAAATCATGCTCGCCGTGACAGTGTGGCACGCTCGGCTGTGGCTCAAATCCATCGAAGATCAAGTCCCCGCGGATGTCTGCCATGAAGTTTATGCTTCCAAATCTGACCTGACGGCCAGGGGCGTAGCTTTTGATCTGCTCCAGATGGCCAAGCGAATTGGCCCGCAGTGCAAAGCCGCCGAATACGAAGATCTGTCCGGGGAGAAAAGTCTCACCCTGGACTACGTCGTTGTTATGATCGAAGAAGCCATCGAGCCTATCGGTGACGACACAGAGGAACTCTCAATGAAAGCACCAATGTCGGTGTCAAAACCGGCGGATCTCGGGTAGGGGGTCCCGAACTGTGCGTCTAGGAGGATGGTAACAGGAGACAAGGGACACGATGTTTTACCCAGGTTCGGGCCCTCTTGATGGAGGTAAAATCCTACGTCCTGCTTGATTAATATTGATGATATGTGTTATAAGAGTGGATCTACCACGAGATCAAGGAGGCTAAACCCTAGAAGCTAGCCTATGGTATGATTGTTGTTCGTCCTATGGACTAAAGCCATCCGGTTTATATAGACACCGGAGAGGGCTAGGGTTACACAGAGTCGGTTACAATGGTAGGAAATCTACATATCCGTATCGCCAAGCTTGCCTTCCACGCCAAGGAAAGTCCCATCCGGACACGGGACGAAGTCTTCAATCTTGTATCTTCATAGTCTTGGAGTCCGGCCGATGATGATAATTCGGCTATCCGGACACACCCTAGTCCGGAACTCCCTCAACGACTCTACTATGACACGTGCCCTTCCTTACTCGGCCATGGTTCATCGCTGCAGCCTGCAGACAGACCGATCGACCAGTATGTACATACACGTTTGCGACTAGAATGAGAATGCTACGTACACTTCGTCCAGGTGGGTCCCCACTGTCAGGGAGGATAAGGAGGCACTTCCTTGCGTGCGAAGATGTAGCTGGTGGGTCCCAGCAGTCAGGGGGAAAGATTTTTTTCACGAAATATGGTGGCCTCTGCGGTGGGTCCCTGCTGTCAGGTGGAGGAATCATTATTTTGCGCGTAATAAGGAGGTACTTCCTTGCTGCAGCCATGGACCCAGCTGTCAGCCTCTCCACATACAGTACTCTTTCGATGGAAGTCGTTCCATGACCACATTGAACACACCGCACCAAGAGCACCAAGGCGGTGGACGACGGCGAGGCCTAGGAAGGGGACGATGCTGAGCCGGGGAATAACAGGGGGTGAAGAGGAGTACGAGGGTTCACTGGTTTGGCTGTCGTGTGAGGCTGCCGTCGTCACAGAATAACAGGGGGTGTGGGTGAGTAGAGGGATGGCCTAGCCAGCGGTGGGAGTAGTAAGGGCGGTGAGGCCTCCGTGGTAGCATAGCCGGCCACGGGAGGCAGGAGCAGGCGGCACGACCGACGATGGTTTGGTCGGCTGGAGCAACAAGACCAGAGGTTGAAGAAGCACTACGGCCGTTGGATGGACATTGTACGGTCACTGGAGCTAGAATCGTTCATATTGACTAAGTTGACAAAGCCCTCCATCCCCGTCAACTTAGTAGGCCCACAAGTCAGCCTCCCACTACAGTGGGTCCTATCTAGAAGGGGGAGTATTCATTTTTTGTGCGTAATAAAGAGGCACTTCCTTGCGTGCGAAGATATAGCTGGTGGGCCCGAGCTAAAAACGGGGGGAACGTTTTTTTGTGAAATATAGAGGCCCTTCCCGTGGGTCCCAACTGTCAGGTGGAGGAATCATTATTTTGCGCGTATGAAGGAGGCATTTCCTTGTGTGCGGCCATGGACCCAACTGTCAGCTTCTCCACGTACAATCCACTTCTGATGGATGTCATTCGTTGACCACGTTGACCATGCCACGCCGAGAGCACCAGGGCGATGGACGACGACAAGGCCTAGGAAGGGAACGACACGGAGCCGGGGTAGAATCGGCAGTGGTTGCCCACGCAGTGGGTAGTATGAGGGTTGACTGGTTCGCCTAGCATTGCAGGAAAATAATAGGAGGTGTGGGTGAGTGGAGGAATGGCCTAGCCAGTGATGGAGTAGGGTGGGACGCTGCAGCCTGTGCGGCAACACAACCGGCCACGTGAGGCGGGAGCAGGCAGTCCCACCGGCTGGTTTGGGCGGCTGGAGCAAGAAGATTAGATATTGAAGAACCAGCACGGCCGTTGGATTAACATCCAACGGTCACTGCTGCTAGAATCGTTTGTGGAGTAAGTTGACAAAGGATTTCGTACACGTCAACCTAGTAGACCCACAAGCGAGCCTCCAAATCTGTCCCAAACAACATACAACACGAAATTTCTAGCCAGATTCAAATTAATTTAAAAACTAAACATACCTTAGTTTAAATCCAATAAAAATTTACCCTCACAAAAACAATGGAATTTAAAATATCAAAATTAGAAAGAAAAAAGTATTTTGGTACTAATTGCCTGTTTGCTATGTTTTTTCATTTTACAGCCCATTTATTATTACTTATAACCCATTTCTTATTACTTATAGCCCATTTTGTAGGCAATCCCAAGTGCGTCCTTCCTCGTCTTGAAAGATTTTTGGCCCAGCAGGGCGTAGAAAAGCAAGTAGTCCTACGTTGGTTATTCTACAAAAAACAAAATAGCTGGGCTAGCCATTTTCAGAAAGGAAAAAACAAACCTCGATGATACAGTGGTAAACATATGAATAAAAGCCTTGGATAGACGGGCCACAGCGCCCGCACAACCCAGTTGATACCCTTCTCCGTTCCAAAAAAATAAAATTACTGCACGCGCTGCTGGGTCCCTACTGTCATCCTCACCATGTACAGTCATCTCCTTCTTCCTCTCGGTTGTTGACCATATTGACAACACCGGAGTGTGGCGCCGCGTTGAGCAAACCAAGGTGGAGGACGATGGTGAGGTCTCGGACAGGAATGAACAAGAGCTGGGGAAGATGCACAGAGTTTTAGGGTGCGATGTGGCCACGATGCGTACGCGGCAGCACAGCCAGCCGTGGGAGATGGGAGCAGGTGGTCCCACCGGTGCTGGTTTGGCTTTGGCGGCTGGAGGAAGAAGAGACTGAATAAACACGGCAGACGTTGAATGTCAACACAACGGTCAAGGTTGGCACAATCGTTTGTTGACTAAGCCGACACCAAGTAGCATACTTTTTAATATATATGAAGAAAAGAAAAACTGGGCTCGTTCGCCTGATAACATTCCCGAAACTGTGACTGTTCAATCTTGCATCGCAACTAGAACTGCGAGGAAAATGTGTTCATCTGCCGTCCTCCTATCAGGGAATGTTCGCCACACAAGTGACTAGCACCCTTGGTTTTCACCCGAGAGGTCTTGGGTTCGTGTCCCAGGAACTCTCAATTTTGTCCTCCTCCCTTCCTCGTAAAAAATAAAGAAAATCAAATACTTGAGAAGGCGTACAAAACAAGCTAGTGTTCTAGTAAAGAGACGTTGCCGAGTTTTAGAAAAAAGAGATATGTGATCCAGTAGCTGGTTCAAATCCAAACCTAGACTATGACTGTATGTGGTGGTTTGCTACTCTGCATTTAATGAAACTGACATATCCAATGTTCGCTTCTCCTCTTCTCTATTTACTTTGCCTAGCATCAGACGCTCTGGCTGCAGCAACCATGTCCGCTGGCTGCTCGTCCACTTGCTCTTCAGCAGGCAACAACCAGATATGTGCCAAGTTGCCACCCGTACCATGACCTGTGGGTCTTGTCACACCCCCGCCGACACACACACCGTAGCCGGTTCCTTATCGCAACACGCCGCCATTGGTGTGGTGCCACTCCTGCAAATCATGCAGATTCATCTGTCACGTCTCAACCAGAATCCTCAACCCTGGCCAAGTCTTCTACAAATGCCCCCATCATGGGGTAATAATATGTTTAAGTGTTGTTCGGTTGCTTTCAGTTGTTGAGTTTTTTATAGTTTAGTTGATGATCTTCCAATTTGATTCATGCAAAAAAGGGAAGATTCGTGTGATTTGTATTTCTAGGAAGTTGTTGATGTGGGGGAATGCAACTACGCTGATTATTTGGTTAGACGAGGAATCCCAATACCAGCAGGTTGGGGTGTTGGACAAGTAACTGAAGGAATGGTAGAAGAGGAAGACACAGAGCATAAGGTTAAAGATGCAGTTCCTCTAATCATGGCCAAGCAACAGCTGCTGAACAACATTGATAGCAGTGAGGAGATGAAAGAGCTTGTGGAGATAATGGGCAAAATCGATGGGCTCTGTAGGATGATTGTCTCTTTACTTGCAGTGTCTGTAGCACTGTGATGTATTCAGTGGCTATGACATGAGCACTTTGTTGAAACTAGCAATGAATGAAACCTTTTTAGCAGGATGGGCGTAGTGTTGTGAACATCTAATCATTTCTATTAACGGAAATTGGGGTGTATCCCATTTTGCTCATAAATAAATAAATAGCAGAGGCCCTATTAGGTCAGCTTTGTTCCCATTCGAAGACGTCGAGCAAATTGCAGTCCAACATCAAACTACTTCATCAAATTCAAGTTTCACAGCCAAATATGAGTACAACTAAACAACAATGTCATCATGTTTTAGTCGTCATACAATCACCAAACACAAATCAACATACATAATAAGTGATGTTCTCACAGCAAAATACTAAACAACAAGTTCATCAGGTTTCAGTTGTCATAGCAAACATAATTTCACATAGTAGATAAAAAATGTCTTTTGACAGGAAAATACGACGAAAGCAATCTAATCATCATCCGCCGCAGTAGCATCAACATCTTCGCCATGTGTATCATCTTCTTCTTCATCCTCAATGTCCTAGAACGTTGTATTCTTCTTGATTAACTCTTGTATGTCCACAGCCCAATAGGCAATATTTTCGCCAGCGTCATTGACGTGATGGTTCTAAAAGATATTAGGAACATCTGTGGAATCTTGTACATCATGTCGTGGTGGGCGCACGACAGATGCCAAGGGATGGCTAAAGAGAGGAGGAGGCTCGAGGGCACTGGTGGGCTCCAGAGGTGAGGTTAGCATGGGCGGGCGCGGGACGCCAGACATACCCAGGTTCGGGGCTCTCCGGAGAGATAATACCCCTAGTCCTATCGGGTTTAGTTGGATGATCGATAGTACAATGTCGCTCCTAGAGCTGTATGGAGGAGGAAGGAAGCTGGCCTAGGCTTGGGCTGCTCCTTCTCTCCGGTGCTGCCGTTGGGTGGCTAGTCCTATGCTTGCTTGTGTTTCTCTTGTATCTCATACATATGTACCCCTCCCTGTAGGCGTGGGTTCCTAGGGGAGTTTATAGATCAACCCATCCAGGGTTACAATGGTAATACGCCGAGTCGGTGGGTCCGTATTGTCGGTGTCCTGGGTACCGGGTTGGGTCCTGCTCGAGGGCATGTGGATCGCCGGGTTCCCCTAGTTGCGGGCCCTGCGTGCCTAGGGGAACTGTTTGCCATCTTGTCAATCATCAGGGTGTGGCCGAGTCGAGTCGTGTACAGTGCTCTCTGTCAGGCTGCCGCTTCCTACCTTCAGCGGTGAGGGCGGGAGCACTATTGCCATGCCAGCCCCATTCAGCGGGTAGGTAAGGGGCACAGTTGCCATCCATCGGTTGACCATAGGCATGGGCGGAAGCATTGTAGTCTTGGTCATCGGTGATTGAAGTCTTGTACCATCGTACAGCCTGGATGGGACGGGAGCTGACCCGTGGCTAGGTTGTTGGCTTGTTGGGGAAGCCTTGGTGGCGCCGGGTTGGGTTGTCTTGCGCCAGTTGTTGTGGCCGGGTCGACGTACCTTGCCGAGTCGAAGAGCTTGGCCGGATTGTGGGCCTTGCCGGGTTGAGCGACCCGGCCTGGAGCATGCCGGTTCGCAGGGAGCTGCGGGCCCTGCCGTTTTTGAAAAGGATCCGGGTTTCGCAGCCTGCCCGGGGTTCATCCCCCCGACAGTAGTCCCCAAAGCTGTGAAGGTCCGCCGTATTCGGATGAGTGGGCCTTCGCAGTTTCCCCCTTTGGCAAGGTGGATTCTGCGAGCGCTGGGTCCGGCAACACCCACTGTGTGCCGGTTTTCTCGGAAACCGGATCGCAGCATCCCGGCTATTGCGGGAACCGAGGAGTCCATCGAATCTTGAGGCAATCCCTCGGGCTTCGTGCAGGCGCCACATGGTGCCCAAAAGCCAGAGGGGCCTGACAGTCCACGCGCGTGAAGGAACCGGGTGACGGGCCGGGGCCCGCCGCCATGCACCCTTGGTCCATGCGCATGGATTTATTGCGGCGCCTGGGGGTTGGTTGCTCTTTCCCGGGCAGTTACTACGCGTGTATGTGCGTACTTATTGCGGGGTAGTGGAATGGGTGCGTGCAGATGATCCCACTTCCCCACATTTGAACCGAGGGTTATAAATTGAGGGGGGCAAGGGGGCATCGGACACCATTCTCGGTCGCACCCTCCTGTCCCCCTACTCCCGCTTTGCTCTTTGCCACCGACGCACAGTTGCGCTCGCGGCCCCGAGCAGATCTTCCTCCGTCGTCCATCTTCTCTCTTCTTCTTCCATCCATGGCGCTGCCGTCGGGCTCCTGGACGGGCTCCAATGTCACCGCCGAGGACATCACTCGGCTTCGAGCTTTGCGGCGCCTGCCACGGGAGACGGACATCGGCATCTGTCTGCCGCGCGGCGAGCAGAGGCCCCGGCCCGAGGGGCAGGAGCGCGTCGTCTTCCTCACACATTTTGAGTGCGGTTTTGGGCTGCCGGCGAGCACCTTATTCCGCGCGTTCTTGGAGTTCTTCAGGCTCCAGCTACACCATGTTGATGCCGGCGCCATCGTCCAGCTCTCCGGCTTCGTGACCCTGTGTGAGGGGTACCTGGGGGTCGAGCCCACGATCGACCTCTGGGCGCGCTTCTTCTCCTTGAAGCAGAAGGGCCCATCGGCCGGGGAGTTCGCCGACTGCGGCGCCGCCGTTATCTCAAAGCGGTCGGGGGCAGATTTCCCCAAGATCCCGCTGGAGGATTCTGCCAAGAAGTGGCAGAACTCCTTGTTCTACGTCTGCAACCACGGTGCCGACCATATCAATCTTCATCCCTTCGCCGTCGTGGCGCCGCAGGCGAAGACAAACTGGGGCTACTCGCTCCGGCACCCGTCGCAGGAGATAATTAACCACTGCGAGCGGGTGACGGTGATGAGGACACGGGAGGGGCTCACCGGCACCGACCTCCTTGCTGTGTTCATCACTCGCCAGGTCCTTCCGCTTCAGAGGCGCTCCTGCCTCATCGGCGAAATGATCGGCCTTCAGGACCCCAACCGCATGGGGTCGACATGGCTGTCTGCGGAGCAGGTTGCACGTGGCATGAACGACATCTCTAAGGCCAACCCTGGAGAGGACTAGCTGCTCGGCAAGGCGCCGTACAGCCAGTCGAACCCGGCACTACAGGTGAGTGTCTGGTCTTCTTACTTTGCTGCTGCGCATCTTCTCATTCGTCCCGACGCGACGCGAGAAATACTCTTGAACGCGATTCGGCATCCTTTTAGGGTCTTTCCTTTCCTCTCGTTGTCATGATAGTTGGAGTTCTCAAGGCAAGACTTCGAGACAATGATGGTGAACGAATCAACGTTCAATTGAAGTGCAACCTGGATTGTGAAGATTGTGCTAGTTGGCGTCCCCCCTTCACCTTACCCTACGCTTGAATCTCGGGACGAGATTCTTGCTTAGTGGGGGTGAGTTGTCACAGCCCTAGAGCTTGCTTGTAACTAGTGGCATTGCATCCATGCATCATGTCTAAATTTCTTTAAATTTGAATTGGGGAATTGGAGAGCCTCAGAAATCATTTAAAAAAAGATGATCAACATTAAAAATTGCTTCAAATGTTTCCAAGGAAATGTTCCTTTTCAGCTTTGAAAAATATTGGCAAGAATAAAATGCAAACCAATATTCTTGGAGTGACTGAAACATTTATTTTGGGCCTTTGAATTAATTCAATAACTATTTGCATTGGATATATATTTGATATATAAATAATATATGTCCAATAATACTGGAACATTTTATGTGGTTTGGTATATTTTAGTCCTAGCCACATAACTATTTTCAGGATTTTATAAAATGGTTTAGTATTTTACTAAACTAAAACAACACAGAACAATATTAAAAAAAACAACAGAAATAGGAAAAACAGAGAGAGAGAAGGACTTACCTGACGCTTACCTCAGGCCCACTCACCTGGTGGCCCAGAAGAATCAGCCCAGCCCACTAGGGGCGCCTTGGTCTTCTTCCACCTCTGCCAGTAGGCAGAGGTGTGTCGACGCCAGCACGCCCGAAGCCTCCACCTCCTCCCTCTCAGCCTGCCTGGCTCCTCCTCGACGCCCCGGTGACGCCACGCGCCTCCCCGACCCCCTCTCACTTCTCCCTTGCTCTCTGGACCTCCCTCCCCCTCGCTCCTCTGTTTCCCCCTCCCGCATGACCGAGCATGCCCGCCGCCGCCGCTCGCTGCTGCCATGGCCACAGCCACCGCCTCGCCTCCCCGATGCCTCCCAAAGCTCCGCCTCGACCCCCTCTTCCTCCCCACCGATCCACGGCCCTCCGGAAGCCCTGCAGCGTCGCCCTCAAGCTCGTCCCCAACCTTCGGCCGCCGGCGAACTTTTGAGGATTCGCGAGCTCCAGCCCCTCCCCGACCTCGCCGTTGCCTCTACCGGATTCGCTGTGAGCTCCTCTTCCATTCCCCCTCCTCCTCGCGCTCGTTCCCGCACTCTAGCCGCCCTTTTCACCGGAGCCGATTGCTCCTCGCCGCCGTCCATGGCGTGGCCGTGGCCACAGCCACCGCAGCTCGCTCCCGAGCCCACCGTCGTGCTCACCGCAACCTCAGGAGCCCGCAACACCCACCAGTTTCTCCCATAGTGCACCATAGCGTCGAATCGATCGGCGCCCGAGCTCCGGCCGCCGCCTCTGTGCTCGCCGTCATCCTCTCCGGCGACTCCGAGGCCTTCCGATCGCTCAGCTAGACGCGGTCGAGCGCGGGCTACCCCCTGGTGGCCTTCGCGCATCCATCCGTCGCCCGCAACTCAATTCCGGCGAGTTGCCGCCGCAGTTTAGGTCGTCGCCGGCGAAACTCCGGCGGGAGCTGACGTGGCGTTGCCATTAGTGGCTAATCCCCCCAATTAGCACACTAACAGACACTGACAGCGGGCCCCGTAGCGGGTCAAAGCCCGAGTCAACGCGGGTTTAGTGTATGTCTCACTGACCAATGGACCCCACAGGTCAGGTTTGACCCGGGGCGCCCAGTTGAGTCTGCTGACGTCACAGTGACGTGGTGCTGATGCCATAAATCATTTTCTGGATTTATTTTTATTCAGAAAATTCCAGAAAATTGTATAAACTTCTAAAATTCATAGAAATTCAACCGTAACTCCAAATTAATTAAATTATATATGAAAAATTATCAGAAAAATTCAAGGAATCCATCTGTACCATTTTCATGCATGTTTGAACAATGTTGTCCTCTGTTTTGGACAAAACAAATAAAGGGCATTTAAATAATCATATATGGAGTTGGAGTTTGAATCATGTATTCAAACCAACTTCATTTAAATGATAGCTAGGTGCATTAGCCCAAAACACATTCATATTGCCATGTCATAGCATGCATCATATTGTGCATTGCATTGATCGTGTTTCTTCTGTGTTTGCCGGTGTTGTTCCCCCTCGATAGACGTTGTACCGGCGATCTAATCGATGACACCGATGAAGAGCTATATTATCTTTAGAAGTGCCAGGCAAGCAAAACCCCCTTGTTCATTCCGATACAATCCCACTCTCTCGCTCCTGCTCTCTTTTACTGCATTAGGACAACAACGATTCAACTGTTACTTGCTGCGGTAGCTGAACCCCTTTATCCTCTGCATGACCTATCATTGCCACAGTAAATAGATGAAACCCACTAGCATGAGTAGGAGTTGTTTGAGCCCTGTTGTGCCTACTCATTCATGCTTGTTTGTCATGCCTACTACTTCTTAGAGTTGAGTCAGGTCTGATTCATCGGGGATGAATCAGAGGTGTGTGAACATGTCCTACTGTGTGTGAGCTAAGTGTGTGAATACGATTTGGTAAAGGTAGCGGTGAGAGGCCATGTAGGAGTACATGGTGGGTTGTCTCATTGCAGCCATCCTCAGGAACTGAGTTCTGTGTTTGTGATCCATGATTCAGGTACTACCACGCATTGGGCCCGAAACCAATGGACCCTCTCGGCTTCTTGATCACCCTTGTCCTCTGTCCAGGAGTTGCAAGTAGTTTCTGGTGTTTGTAGTATGCTGGAGGCCGTGCGCAGCGCTGCCGTAGGGGTGGGCTGTGATGCGGTAGGCACGTGGCCGGGTAAATCGGGCGCCCGTTTGGTGTCACGGAACCCTGTTCACATCGTTTGGGGCTGTGAGCGAAACTCCGGCCGGATCTCCTCATGGATGGAACCCGAATAGGTGATAAACCTGGACTAGAGACTTGAGTGTTTAGGCAGGCCATGGCCGACACCCACGTTGGGCTTCCGCATGAAGGTTGCCGAGTACATGTCGTGTAAACGGCGGTAAGTGGTGAGAGCGTGTGTGAAGAAGTACACCCCTGCAGGGTTAACATCATCTATTCGAATAGCCGTGTCCGCGGATAAGGACTTCTGGGTTGCCTGTACAGTTCATAGACAAGTGAAAGTGGATACTTTAAAATGCGCAAGATAAGCGTGAGTGCTATGGATGGCGTTCTCGTAGGGAGACGGGAGCGGATCCATAGTGGTGTATTGATATGGTGAATATGTGGACTCATGTGCGCCACCTCAAAAGAGTTGCTTGCAGTCGTAGTTTAGGTTAGCCACCGAGTCAAAGGTGGCTTGCTGCAGTTAAACCCCACCATCCCCTTTGTTGATAATGATGCATATGTAGTTAGTTCTGATGTAAGTCTTGTTGGGTACCTTTGTACTCAGGTTTGCCTATTTTATGTTTTGCAGAGAGACTTCGGTCTCGCTAGTAGTTCCGCGTGGACTTCGACGTTTAGCTTGTTACCTCAGCTACGATCTTGTGCCCTCGGCAGGATCTGGTAGATAGTCAGGCTTCTCAGCCTTCTTCATTTATAGATGTCTGTACTCAGACATGATAGCTTCCGCTTGTGCTTTGATTTGTATGCTCTGAATGTTGGGTCATGAGACCCCTGTCTGTAATATCTCGCTCCTCGGAGCCTATCGAATAAATACTTGAGTCGTAGAGTCATGTTGTGATGCCATGTTGTATTTGCACATATAGAGCATATTGTGTGTATGTTATTGAAATGCTTGGTATGTGTGGGATCTGGCTATCTAGTTGTTTATCCCTAGTAGCCTCTCTTACCGGGAAATGTCTCCTAGTGTTTCCACTGAGCCATGGTAGCTTGCTACTGCTCCGGAACACTTAGGCTGGCCGGCATGTGTCCTTCTTCGTTCCTGTGTCTGTCCCTGTGGGGAAATGTCACGCGATGAATACCGGAATCCTGCTAGCCCGCTACAGCCCGGTTCACCGGAGCCTGCTAGCCCAGTGCTACAGCCTGGATTCACTCGCTGATGACCGACACGTTCGATGCTGGGTCATGGATGCCTGTCCCTGTAAGTTACTGCCACTTTGGGTTTACGACTAGCCATGTCAGCCCGGGCTCCTTATCATATGGATGCTAGCGACACTGTCATATACGTGTGCCAAAAGGCGCAAACGGTCCCGGGCAAAGGTAAGGCGACACCCGTGGGAATACCGTGCGTGAGGCCGCAAAGTGATATGAGGTGTTACATGCTAGATCGATGTGGCATTGAGTCGGGGTCCTGACAAGCAAAGAACCGTGTGGTATACTCAAGTTTTCCACTGGAGTAGTACTGCGACGGAGGAGCATGAAACACGGCAGCCCAGTGCCATATGGCGATAAAAAATGATCTAATTTTCTAGTCATCTCATTGTTAGCATTGTTCTATTCATTCCATCAAAAAACAAAAACCATTGTTCTATTCATGCCTCGCAGAGAACGTGACACGTGCGGCGAAACACTGGAAGCAAAAGATGATACACAACAGCAAAAGAAGAAGGAAGATTATCACCCCAAATGATCTAATTCGCCGCGGAGTCGTAACTGCTTCTTCATCACCTCCACGACCTCCATCTCCTTGTGCGTCTCCTCCGCCATATTCTTCATTCCGTCCATGACACGGGATTTCTTGATGCGAGCCTTCATCATCTGTTCCACCGCCGCATTGCGTACCTTGACAGCAGCCGGGTGCTTAATGCGGAGCTTCACCAACTCCTCCTTCTCTTCCATGATGAGGGCTTGTAGCATCTTCATTGAGGAACTACTATTCTCATGCAGCTTCTTCCAGCAGGTGTTCTTCTCCTTCAACATGTCGATCTCGTGGCAGAGCTACGCCTTGCCCTCCTAAAGTCGCAGGATTTTGCCGGTCGCCTAGTTCTCCGAGGCAATGCTCTTCTTTAGCAACATCACCAAGCCAGCGGTCAACTCCCCCTCCTGACTGAGCTCAGCGGGCATGTCGTCGAGGCTCTCCTTTAGCAACTACGTCAAGCCTTGGATGAACTCCTTCTGCTTATTGAGGTGCTTATTTAGCTAATCGGGCATGCCATCGAGGGATAACGACTCCAGCTCCGCCGGCTCAGCATGTTCGCCTCCGCGGCTAGGGCGCTCCTGGGAGCCATCGCCTGCCCGTGAGAGATCTTTCGAGGTCTCTACGTGGCGGCAAGCCCTCTCTTTTTTTCCAAGGCCTTGGTTGCCGCTCCCTTGTTACGAGTAGTTCTCGACCTAGAGCTCTGCTCACCGGCCATGGCAACGACGGACGAAGAAGAAGCACTTACGAGGAGGAAAGGTAGAGTAATTTTCGGTTAGGTAGTTCCCCTTTTTATAACCTAAGTACTAGCACTAGTAGTACTAATACCTGCATAGTGGGAACACGTTCAGTTTTGGTACGTACTAGTAGGTGTGAGAAGGCTTTCGAATGTGATGGGAACAAGGTAAAGATTAATTGATGGTTTTGGTTTCGAGGCCCGAAACGGCTCCCGATGAGTTGAGCGGAACATAAATTTCAAGTACTACACTGCTCAATTGCATAAATATTATGCTACTGTCAAAAATTGGCACAAAATACGAAGGAGACCAATGGAAGTACTACTAGCAACCCGCGATTTAACTACTCGCATGCGCGTAGTGGAATAATGTCTTTCTTCCGCCCTCACGTCCACTCAATTTGCATGTGCTGTATTAATTGACCATCAATGAAGTGAACGACTTTACACACGTCAAATTATCACATGGGGTGGATCTTGGTACAAAATTGCGTCCGCCCGTGTACCCACGTGTGCGTGCGAGGGAATGAGTGCATGCGTGGCGTGCGTGCACATCTTCGCTTCGTGCATGTACCACCAGTATGGCTCAGGAAGGACGAGTACATTCTTCTGGAACCAGCAGCACGTCACTGTGATCAATCCATGCAAGGAGGTCGCGACAACACCTCCACATGTGCCACGTGGCTTCATGAACTGTAAGAGAGACACTGTGTAGCGTGCCATTGGTATTCTAATTTACGTGTTTTGCACATACTCGAAGTACTAGTAAGGTACATGTGCATTGCACGCATCAGATTTTGCAACCAAATTATGAATAAATAGCACACTATAGCATGTAAGCTCTGAGTCATATATGTGTGATGTAGCCCTTCGTTTAATTCTTATAGTTCATCTCATTCAAAATCAATTAGTTTTTATAAAAAATCTAAGAATGCGTGAATAGAAAAAACATGGGATTATAGTGGAATGTCGTCTTGAATCCTACAGGATTGTACGAGTGTTTGATTGTGCATAGAAAAAACACAGAATTCTTTCAAAGATGTTTGAGTGGATGGGATGTTTCCTATGAAATCTAGTGCAAAAGAATCATATGGAAAAATTCCTATGGTTTACAATCCTACGAATCAAACAACCAAGATAGGAAAAATTCCTAATGATTAGAATCCTCCAAAACTCCTTTGAGGATCCATTGAATCAAAGAAGCCCTTAATCTATTTTATGATTCATGGAATTGTGCGTTGTAAAGCATAAAGTAAAAACAAATAATGGCAATTCAACTAGAAAAAAAGTTTGGATAGTTATGATACGGAAGATTCTAGAACAAAAGAGAACCACTGTTGTTTTGAGGTTTGCGCATTATGCTTAAGTTCAACCATGGAGTCTGCTAGATTGTACATGTGGCAAAATCCGGTGGGGGGCTAGAATATGGTGCGAGGGGCCAAGTGGAGGGATACTATGAAGGAATGCACAAGTGCGAGATTGATATTTAGAGAGAGGGGGCGAACACGTGCGCTGTTGCACGCAGTGGCGGAGCCATGAAAAATAAACGAGCTAGGGGGCCAAGCATTGCTAATCCTTTACGAGGAGGGTCAATTCATGAAATTAAACCTTTTTTAGCAGCAATTGTCTAATGATCACATTCATATTACCCTCGATATATAGTGATGTTGGGGGGGGGCAGGGCCCTTACTGCCCCTGTCTTCACCATTGTGCACACATCTGAGAGATGAAGCGGAAGGCATGGATGATGAGCGGGGGAGTTGGATATATAATTAATGTGGGTGTATTAACTATTTATGTCAATCCTATATAGAGAGGTATAGATTGATCGATGTGGACGTGGGAAAGAGGGTGAGACCTCACTGGATATATCAATTGATTGGTTTGTGTGGAAAACTATGAAAGACCTAGCTATATACACATATACATAGGGGAACATCGATCGTTGCGCATGCATGCGTGAGAGATAAAGAATGCCTAGTATGATGGAGAGGGGGATGTGTGTGGGTGTGTGCCTTCATGGGAGACCGACCTGAAGAAAAAGATTGCATGCGTGCGATAGATAATGCCGACTGGTAGTGTGTGTGCATGCATGCACGAGAGAAAGTTAGTGGTACAATTATAAAGATAAGACTACTGTGTGGGTATAAAAGAATAGGTGAGGTCATAATCAATGTAAAGTTGAATTCAAATATTTGAATAAGAGATCCTGATGTTTGAAACCCATGCATGCATGAATATAACGGAGATCTGCGCGGTGTGGTTTGGAAACGAGCATGTTGTAATGTATACACATTGAACAAGGTCAGACTGATTTGAATTTGAGATACCGATGTCAGACATCATTTGCCCACGTCGCATCCGTGCATGGTCACACTATTCTAATTGGAGATGATGGGCGGCTTTCGCATCACATATCTATATATATACCCCTATATATATAGGATACATGTTTCCTACAAGCAGTGGTAGTTACCACCACTTGCATTTTGTATGTTGTATGTAGTATCAGTCGGAACCGAGAGTACGTACGTGTAGTATGTAGTATATAACAATGATTAGGTAGTATACATACTAATTTTTAGGTAGTATGTACCATTTTTTGAGTATGCTCATTTTTACGTACAAATATGTATGTATTTTACAAATATAACAAAAACTATGGGCTCATATGCAATTTTTTCATGTAACTTGCTTCGAAATATCTTAGATATAGTATATGAACATATTTAAAATAATAAATTAGTATATATAGTACCACATGGTAGTATATGAGACATGTGGGGTAACTACCACCGGGTGGTAGGATAGATTTTCCCTATATATATATACACACACACACATATATATAAAATATATTTTTATATTGTGTGCGGGTAACTTTAACTTTGAAAGATGGTCATTGGATGAGGCAAATCCGATGGTCCAAATATGGCAAATTTGAGCACTATTGGCCATTGGATATCATCTAGATTCCACCAGATTTCGCCACATGTATAATCTAGAAGACTCCATGGTTGAACTTAAGCATAATGCACAAACATCAAAACACAAGCACTTTTTATTTGTTCTAGAATCTTCCGTATCAGAATTGCCGAAAAGTTTTTCTACATGATTTGCCATTATTTGTTTTAAATTTATGTCTTACAATGCACAATTCCATGAATCTTAAAATAGATTAGCTTTCTTATAAAAACAAGATGATTTTGAATGAAATGAACTATAAGAATTAAACAAACATCTACATCATGCATATATGACTCAAAGCTTGCATGCTATAATGTGGTATTTATTCATAATTTGGTTTCCAAATCTCATGCGTGCAATGCACGTGTACTTACTCTAGTCTAAATGGTGTTTCTGTGTGTGTTGTGCGTGTTGAGGTGCAAATTGTCTTTTTTTGGGTACACGTTAAGCTTGTTCATCCGAAATTTCAAGCCGCGCCTTGTTATGCCAAAAATTTGAAGCTAGCGTCTCTGTCTATCGTGTTGCGAAACTCCCGCCTCTTCAACCCGCGCCTTGTTAGCCCGAAATATTTAAGATATATCTTTGTCTCGTTGTGCTCCAACAACTCCCTCCATCTCAACCCGCGCCTTGCTATTCCGAAATTACAACGCGCGCGAAAACTCCCACCTCCTGTGAAATCCCGACACGCGAAATGCCCGTGGTACCCCTGAACTGAAAGAACCGCCTCAAATCGGTTGGGGGTACTTTCGTAACTTACCCCACATTTCGGACAAGCGCGTCTCTAAGCCATGGTTCCCCACTGCCATCCCATCCGCCCACCCATTCATACACCGAGGCCGTGAAAACCCGCGGCGAAACCCCACACCCTGCTCTGTCCGCCACCAAGCCGGAGCCTCTTCCCCGACGTCGTCGTCCACAGAAACACCCGACGTCCCTCATCCACCGTACCGGATGAGGATCCGTCGTCGATCTCATCGTCCCGCTGGTTCAGCCACCCTGTCCTCCACCTCCAAGGAGCTGCCCCAACTTTCCCCTTGTCTTTCACACCACCTCCATTCCCACACGGCCGTCTTCACCTGCACCACCGGAAGAGCATCATCATCACCATTTCCTCAGATGAAGCTGCGTCCTAATCGACGCGACCAAAGAGGTTGTACACTAATCACCATATTTTCTTCTTGATTCGATCTCACTATGCTGCCGGCACTCGGTCCCGAGCCGACATGGCGCGGCTCCATCCACGGCGGCGTCGCCGACCACTTCCTCCACGGCGTCGCTCCCTCGGCGGCGACGTCCACATCAGTAGGAGTTGCTGCTGCTTTATCTCTCACTCGCGCTACTGCTCTGCTCTTGCTCTCGGTCCCCTGCCTGGTCTGCTCTTGCTATTGCTCTTGCTCGCGCTGCTGCTCTCGCTCTTGCTCTTGCTTGCGATGCTGCTCCGATTTGGCTACACTTCAGACGACTGAATCGACTTTTGGGTCAGTCGATTTTCAAGGGGTGGGCTCGCCGGGGTGAAGGAAGAACCAGCCACAGCAGGGAGGGGGGCTCGCCAGAGAGGTACCCCACTATCTATTTAGGGTTCAGGATGGGGGTGGTGGTCGCCGGCGGTGGCGGGGCGTTGGCGGGGCGGTGGCATGGGGATCGCCGGAGAAAAAGCTCGGCACGGGGGGGCCTAGAGAGATGGCCAAGGCGGCGGCGGACCGACGGTGGGGAGTGTTTTCGGGGCGGGCGGGGCAGCGCACCGCCGGCCGCGGGCGGCAGGGGGCTGCTGTTTGGCCGGTGGTGGCTGGCGGCTCAGGGGGGTGGAGGTTGAAGATGAACCACAGACCCTTGATTTCGTATCGAATGGCTGCAAAATTGACTGACCAGAGATGAAAAAGTCAGTTGACCGACGTGTAGCCTCAGCTTGCTAGTGCGTTCAGTTTCGACAGCAAAATTCAGTTTCGACAACAAAATTCAGTTTCGACAGTTAGGTTCAGTTTTGACAGTTAAGTTCAGTTTCGAAAGTTAAGTTCAGAGATGAGCGGCTGATGTATTTTACATCTAGCACTTTGTGGTTATGTATTTTACGTCATGTATTGGAGATGCTATTAGAATTCCACTCAGGTTAATGTTGTTCGTTGTCTCTCTTGTCCTGCTTCAGCCTTGGCGTCGTACAACTCACCGGAGCTGCTCTAACGACGAAACCCTCCATCATGGTGGAGCAGTACCTCGGGCTCCATCTCCAGACGCCTAAGATCTTCTTCCCCTCCTCCGACATCAAAGTCAGCCGGAGCATCCTCACCGACCAACCCAAACACGCTGAGATTGACATGGCTTCGCCAAAGAGGTTGTACACTTGTTGCATCTCTTTTTTACTCTACATGTTATATATATTGTCAACTGAGCACTCGTAGTAACGGGAAATATGATTATTTTATCCTACTATATGACAAGCAGTGAGGTACCAGGAAACTTAGGTATCCGTGATGGACTCTCTTGAACGCCATCATTATTTATCTCTGCGCGTTTGAGCTGTGCATTTGTCGATGTGCTTGGGAGTTTAGCTAGTATGGGAGTGGCCTGGGTCCAAAGTAATAGAAGTAGCACAAAAACATTTTTTAGTGTAGGATTTTCCTTGCTCAAGCCTGCCTACTACAATTGCCAGTGCTTGAAAGGAAAAGTGAATGAAAAACATAGGAATTGGAAAGTTTCCTATGGTACTACTTTTCATGAATTTGGTGCAAAGGAATGGAGCAAAGGAAAACTGTAGGATTTGTTCCTTTGGTATCTCATTGAAAGAAAAACCGTAGGAAATCTAATTTCCACTTCTCCTCCTTTTCATATTCCTATTCATCAAGCACAAGACTAAGAGATAGTAGCATAATAGCATTATAACCGTACATTTTCTTGTGGTTTGACTTAATCTCACCATGCTTTTTTGCATCCTGTGATCTTCCAATTGCTGTGAATCAAACACCCAGATTGGCAGAAATCCTGTGTTTGTAAATTCTCTGTTTTGCACGTGCATTCCTACCCTATTCCTGTCTATTTCCTATCCCTACGTTGTTAGAATCCTCAAATTCAAACAAGCCCTTACTCAATTACTTCTGTTACAGATATGTGTCAAAGAAAACCTCTTGTGGTTTCTCCTGCTCCTGCGGCGTTGTGTTCCACCCCAGCTCAGCTGCTCCAACGACGGAAGGGTTCACCACAGCAGGGATTTGCTCTCCAGACTATCTTTCGCCGCCTCAGATCTTCTTCCCCGCCGCCAGTAGCCACGACAACTTCATTACCATCATCAAATGAGAAGATGACCTTGAGGACTACACGGGTCCGCAAGAGAAGTCGCACTCTTCCGTGTCTGCTTACGTTATGCGTCACTTAATATGATGACATGCTACATTACCATCATGTTCACCTATTAGACTCCGAGTCAGGTCCAAACTAATGCTGAAACTTGAGTATTTAAATGGTTGTGGGGTACTTATTGGGGCAGCAATCAGTACTATCTGTCTACTATCTGGTTAATCTCCGGTGTCTACTATGAGTTTCATGTTGGGTGCAAACAAACAATAAAGGAGCCATTATCTATATTTTTTAACTAAAGCTATTATCTGCCTACTATCATTGGTTTTTGTTCTATCCACAGTTTGCTACCATCACTCTGGATTTGTGCATGCACTCCTTACATAATCTTACTATGTTTTATTCCTATCCATGCTAGTTATTGTACACAATGGAATTGATCATGTAGAGCAAAAGAGACGAGCCTTGTGTGGCAATAAAATTTCATGCAGACGTCGTTCCATAGTGGGCGCAAAGGCAGCCCCCCTCCACCCATTTCAGATCGTAATCAAGAGGAAGATAACTGTTCTGAGGGGGATTCAGAAGGAGAAGACCACTCCTATTTACCCCATGAGGTCTTCGCTCTAACTTGGCATGCTGATGTTGGTAATATCATGCATATGGTGCCTTGCATTACTAACTTTATACATTAAAGATGTCATCTGCTTAGTTTAGACATGCTTTGTGTCAATGTCAATTGTTTAGTTTCTTTATCGTATATGTGAATCATGCAATGCCTTCTTGTCTAGCCAGGCATCATATATGTGAATTTTGCAATGCCACCCTGGTTAGCTAGTCATCTTATATGTGAATTATATCATGCCATCAGTTTTTTATTATGTGTTAAATTTGTCAACAATTTTAGTACATTCAATTACTCTTCCTGTGCATCAGCCATTCGGCACGGTCATGGAAAAATCTGGAGTTGAAACAAGGTCTTTAGAGCAGACAATGCTATCTGCCGAAGCGCATGTCTTGCTGGTTACCGATAGCTCCTCAGAGGAGGATTCAAAGATAGATGACCAGTCATATTTCCCCCCTGAGGTGCATGCCCTAACTTGGCAGGGTTATGTTACTCATATCATGCGTATGGTATCTTGCATTGTTATGTCATTTTCTTAGTTTAGACATGCTTTGTGTGAATGCCACCTGTTAGTGTCTAATTACCATGTATGTGAATTATGCAATGCCATCTTGTTGCAAGACATTATATATGTGAATGATGCAATGTTATCTTGTTGCAAGGCATTATGTATGTGAATTATGCAATTCCATGTTGTTTAGGCAAGCGTCATATATGTGAATTATATCATGCCGTCCTTTTTTTTATATTTCTCATTGCTTTTGTCAACAATGTTTGTATATTCAACTGCTCTTCCTGTGCATCAGCCATTTGAATTGGTGATGGAGAAATCTGGAGTGAAAACAAGGTCTTCAGAGCAGACAATGCTACCTGCTGAAGCAGATATCTTGCTGGTTATAGATAGCTCTTCAGAGGAGGATTCAGAGGCAGATGACCGGTCCTATTCTCCCCCTGAGGTGTATGCTCAAACTTGGCAGGGTTATATTACTTATATAATGCATATGTTGTATTGCAATGCTTAGTTTTTCCATCATATACACAATATTGAATGCCATCTCCTTAGTTGACACATCATATGTGCAATTGCCCTCTGCTCACTTCCTTAGTATATAAATCATATATTTAAATTATGTCATGCCATGATGTTTACATAGACAGCATGTATCTGAATTATGGCATGCCAACCCATTTTCTAAATACATAATATAGTTATATCATCTCATCCTGTTTACATAGTCATCATATTTTAAATTATGCCATTCTATCCGTGAATTATATCATGCCATCATGTTTCCATCGACGACATGTTTGTGATTTATGGCATGCCAACCACTTTAATAGACACATCGTATAGTTATATCATGTCATCCTATTTACATAGTCATCATATTTTGAAGTATGTCATTCTATCTAGTTTAGTTAGCCATCATACATGTGAAATTGTGTCATGCTATCATGTTTAACTAGATGATTCCCCACGCGTTGCTGCGGGACTTTGTTGTGGATTTTTTGAGACTTCACTATATCAAAGAAGAAAATTACTTGAACAAATAATATGATAGATTTGCCCATGGGAACATGTGAATGGCTGCTAAAGAGCAGACCCCACTATCAAAACATGGATAATAAACAATAGGCAATACAACCATAGCAAGCATTCACACAATGGTAAGACGACAAATTTCCAAAAAGTGTATGTATTGTATTGACATAGTTCAAGTAAATACATGTAGTCGGCGAGAATGTTGAGCCCCCCAAGCTATAAGGGCTTAAAGATGGCTCCTGGAAGATGGGTCACTAAACATTATTTTTTCTAAAAATGGTACTACATATGCCTGCAAGATACCAAGAAGAGAAGTGAATGACAGAAGCTTACGGAATACGGATACGGAAAAAGGTCAAATTTGGTGCTTGCAAAGATGACTATTCTTATTTTGGCTGTAGAGTTAGTAACTTCTGTGTTAAGATGTTGTTTCGATTGATACCAAGAATACTTGAGACCTCATCTGCTTTTAGATAAAGTGATAGATATAATACAGGAGAACTTGAGATATCAAGTTCTTCGTCAACCTAACTAACCTCTAAAGTTACGTACGGTAGTTTTCAGCTCCTGCAACCGGGGTTGGTCAAGGGATTAGAACCAGTGGTGTGGTCTGTGAGTACGTTCATGACCTTGTCGAACTGCGCGACCCCCAATCTTATAACCACAAGGGTTCAGTAAAAAGTCTATTAGAAACTCATTACCTACTACCAGAATAATATGGTCCCTTGTATTGTGCCCCACATGCTAGTTAACCTTAAAACTGTTCTCGGAAAGTGTCTCATTACATTGATTTAGTTAATAACATGTTAATACATAAGGTGGGAAAATGCAAACACATGGATGTGTCTCATAATACAAACATTGTTTCACTCAAGTGAATATATAGGTCAAGTCTCAAGTTCACCATAGTAATCTGATAGAAAAAGAGAGAACCTAACACATAGAGGGGATCGTGACGGGTCATAGGCAATGTCGAGGGCACAATTGGGTCCTCGCCTAGTACGTTTCGCACCCTCCCGTTAATGATTGCAAGAGAAATCTGCACGAAAAGGTGGCATCAAGGATAGTTCAAATTCAGTAACTTAGTAGTATTTTGTTTGATGATTAAACAAACTGTATTGACCACATAGGTATGGTGATATAGCTGTGAAGTTCTACCTGTAGACTAAAGATGGTAAAAAATTCGGTAATGTCCATGTAGAAAATCATGGATGCACACTATTTGATCAGTTGGTAGCAGTGAGCACCAAAGTAAGAGAGCATTTTATGTAGCTTCATAGAGTAAGTAGCAAAGTAACATTGGAAATACATGGTACCGTCAAGGCTTTTTTTGGGTATACATTTGTAGATAAGTCAATTTGACCTGCAGCTTTGAGAAGACAATTAAATTTAAGAGCGAAATATCAGTATAGCAGTCAGATCGATAGTATCAAGTTTCAGCATCTCTATAATCTGATATTTGCATCAACCAAGCATGAATATTGCAACACGGTTAGGTTATGCAGTTCTATAGAGTACATACATCAATTGTCAAATCTCTATATTATGAACGGATCTATAAAAAAACTTGATGTGCGGGATCAGAATCAACAAACGTCACGGGGAAGAAGGCGTAGGGAGCACCTTGCATGGAGAAGCGAGGCGACGCTGAAGGCTGTAGGTGCGTCCCGAGGAGCACGTGCGGCACCAATAAGCGATGATTAGTAGATATGTTGATCATCCCATCAGTGTCCATGATCATACGGACTATGGAGGGCGGAACGCGGTGACTGTGGATTAGAGGTGTGGGCATGAGATGACGGGAATGGAGCAGGTTCGCCGCTTAAAAGGGGGGGGGGGGGGGGGGGGGGGAGTGCGTTTGTTACCCACGCGTGAGCAGGAGCAGTAAACCCAGCCATTTCTTTTCTTGGCAGTTTCTCTCGCAAGATATTAGTGGATCTGTGGATTGGAGAAGATGAAGAGGAAAAGCAGCGGCCGTGGAGAACACTTGCGGATGTTATGGGGAGAACAGATGCGCCGCGATGGGATGGAATTGAATGCGCAGGGCGTTGTGATGGTGAAGAAGAAGAGACGCAGAAGAAGCGGTGCGAGGGGATCCCCTTTTGGGAAAAAAATCTGACGACACGAAGCGGTGCGCCGGGAAAAAAGGGCGACTTTTTTTTGATTTGTGGGAAAAAGAATGACTTTAATCCGGGAAAAATCAATAGTGGGAGGGGATGACATGGAACATCGCTTATGTGGATAGTGTGCATGATGAGAGAATAGGGAGTAGTGGGGAGCAACTTCTTAAGAATGGTAGATTAGCCATCATATATGTGAAATTATGTCCTGCTATTCTGTTTACTTAGACAACATAAATGTGAATTATTTCATGCCCTATTTTCTTCCCTACTATCCATTGCACCTGTCTATCTTACAATGTTTGTACATTCAATTACTTTTCTTGTTTATCAGCCATTTCAATTGGAGGGAGTGATGGCAGTATTTGTGGGAGTAAAAACATGGTCTTCAGAAAAGATCGTGCTACCTGTCAACGTAGATAGAACCACGGTTGTACTTGCCCAAGAATCGGCCCCACCATACATAACCCACACTCATGCAGATTGTACCCCTACCCAGTTGGATAGAGAACCAACTACACCCCTTCTAACCCCAACCCCAGCAGATAGACACCCAGTTCTCATTAACACAGCACCGTCTCCACCACAGAGCCCCAAACACGAGCAGTTAGTAAGGCAACTGCAGTGCCCAATTCACGAGGACCACCACTCCGAACCCGAAGTCAATGTGTAAAGTAGAAGAAGAATTGTCCTTAGGTCAGGTTCCATAGTTATGGTTCATACTACTTTGCTCTTGCATCACTGTATTTACTGATACCAACCAATTTCAAATTTGAAGGATGCAATTGAAACTCCAATGGCGCAACATGTATGTTTTAAACATGTTTCTTCAACGTGTTTGGATGTTTGTTGTTGTAATTTGCTCTATGTTGATTTCAGTTTCAATTGAATAAATAGTTATGTTCTCATGCCATGCACATTACAAGTGTTGTTATTGCTGTGTAGTTTCCCACACTTATATTCTGTCTATGCTGCTTTGTCTTAAATAGATATGATTCGATCTGTATATATCTTGATTTGGAAACATAAACTAGAATGATATAGACCATACAGTGACCATACTACATAGATATATGTTTGTTTCATGCTGTTATCCTGTCCACCTTAATACTGAACTGGTTTACCAAAATGAGTTTCATATACTACATTGTAAACCTGAGATGTGTTTGTCTGTTTCTCTTTTAGAACGCGGATACAATATTGGAGAAGAGTACCCTGTTATGCAATGGTAAAGGAAGTAATGCAGATAAGGTTGAAGATAGTGAGACATCCCTGTTGGTCTCCAAGAAAGCTGATAAAAACTATATTGAGGACACTGAGACAACCACAAAGTCCTGTCTTGATGTAGTGTTCGAGTTACTGGCTACCACTGCTGGCACCAGATCTTCAAACTCGTTGCCTGAATCAGTTCGGCTTCTTGAGTGTCAACTTCAAGTTGAAAGACATCTATCAGATGTTATGCGATAGGAAGCCGAAGGCTGAGGAAGTCCCTGCAGAATTCAGATGCATACTTCTGGTGCAACAGCAAGCGCTGGAGGACTTAAGCGCCAAACAAGAGAAATTTAATAAGCTTGCTAAGCATCTTGCCAGCATTATGGTACCCAGGATATTGTTTCTTGAGCTCTTATGAAGTGGTTTCAGTTCTGGACTTGTTTTGCTGCGGCGTTTATATGTTGTTGTGTTCCCTATATTTGCACTGGTGGCGAACTTTGATGCCCAGTGGATGTAATGTGTGTAATAGCCGTGATAGCCTAGTGTAAGTTGCTTGCTTATTTATTTCCTTGTTTTCTTGTTTATTTGTTTGCTTGTAGTCAGTGCAGTTCTTTTTCTACGGTTTGCTAGTGGTTGCAATAACCTATTTTTTTGAAACTAGGCCACAATAACCATGGCCTAATATTTACTTTAGTGACACTGGACCTACGGGCCGTAGAAACAGTGGGCCTTCTACGGGCCGTATAAATAGTGGGCCTTCTATAGGCCGTATAAATAGTGGGCCTTCTACGGGCCGCAGAAACAATGGGCCTTCTACGGGCCGTATCATCAATGGGCCTTATACGGGCAGTATGATCGATTGGCCAATAATAGGCCGCATAATGGCCGTAAACAGGCTTGAGTTGGAATCATCCGTTCATGGGCCGACCATAACGGGCCATCGTTAATAGGCCGTATTTCATGATGCTATGAAAACGGCTCAATGTGTTAACGGACCACAAATGGGCCGACTGTAACCACGGGCTGAATTTGGCCCATAAGTAGAAAATGACAGTAACGGGCCGTAAGTAAACGAATGCTAGAAATGAGCCCAAGAATAAATGGGCTTTGAGAAGGTCGAAAGATAAGATGGGCTGGAAACGGCCCAATGGAATAACGGGCCCTAAATGGGTATAAAGTGATACACTGTTCATTACGGGCCAGTTTCACCACGGGCCGTTAATGGGTGTAAAGTAATACATTGTTCATTACGGGCCAGTTTCACCACGGGTCGTTAATAGGCCAAGAGTTACATAGGGCCTCATATGGGCCGAAAGACATCATGGGCCATACATGGGCCAGAAGTGAAAATGGGCTGGAATCATATTGGGTGGCCTAGATGACGCTACTGGGCCTAATTCAGATAGGGCATAATGGGCCCTGGGTTAGTGGGCTGTAAATGGGCTATATGCGAACAGGCCGTTAATAGGCTTTACATGGGCCGGCCCGCCACCTTTTGACCAAGTCAAACAGGTCAGCCTTTTCACAGGAATGGGCCTCTCTCGGGCCGTGCCACGTGTCGACGTATCATATGCGCCTTCTATCCAATGAGTGGATGACATTTGTCCCAACGGTGAGCCGACACGTGTTTCCTCCAGCCAATGATGATTTTACACGTGGAAAATCCCCATTGGTCGGGGCTGTTAACGGGTTATCGGATCCAAAACCCGACCCGATAGCTTAACAGTGTTCCGTTACGGTGAATGCCACGTGTCGGTCAACCTTGACGAAAGCACTTCTGTGATGCGCGATTTATCGTCATGGAAGTGGACACTTCCGTGATGATAATTTTGGTAATGTCATGGAACACTTCTACGACAGCACAGGTATGACTATCTTAATTGTGTCATAAATTTGTCATGGATGTACATGCATGACAAAAAACGCGACCTATTATGACAAACAGGTATCATCATGGAAGTGTATTTTTTTGTAGTGTCATCGTGTCGCAGTAGAGGATGTTGATGTTGTTGCCGCCATCGATGAGGACTCGGTAGAACTTGCATGTACGCCGCGCGACGATGGTGGGGTTGAGGACGAGGGCGTAACCAGCTGGGCTCGGCATTATTGCTGGATCATCCTCCCGGGTCCAGGTGATCGGGAAATCCGACCAATGCATGAACTCCGGCTTGGCTGGGACGACGGTGTTCACCTCTTGCCAAAGGAGGCGCTCGCTGCGCTTGTCGTTGCCGAGGCTGGTGAATACGATGTAGGCCGTGTTCTGGTCTGGATAGGCATCGTTCCGCATCGCGCCGCCGGTAGGAGGCGGCGGTGGAGGCGGAGGCGGCTGCCCCGCACATGGAGCTGGAGCCGGAGCAGGCGCGACGTCTCCCCTCATGATTCGCTTGGTGATGGCGCACTGTCGAAGCGTGTGCATGGAGGGTCTTGCGCCGCTGTGATGCTTGAAGGGGGCGTCAAGCATCTCTTCGAAACTCATGGCGGGTTGCGATGACATCTTGCCAGTTTGCCGGCGCTTCGCCGTCGGGTCTGCCGCGGGCTCGGCGGCCGCGATGAGCCAGTTGTTGTGACGCTGCGCCGGCTGGTTGGCCTTGCGCTTGTTACTCTGGTGATGCTGCTGCTGGCTACTTTCGCCGGCCGGCTTTGAAGGGGGAACCGGCTTCGCCTTGCCAGCTTCATCTAGCACCACCTGGATCTTCATGGCGGAGTCGGTGTTGGTGTACTTGTTCACCGCCACCATGAGCGCGGCCATGGTGGCCGGCTCAGAGCGTAAGAGCTTGTGCTTGAGGAGGGTGCCGTCTCGGCACCCGCTGACGAAGTACTGGATCGCTTGGACTTCATGGACGCCCTCGCAGCTGTTCCGGAGCTTGGTCCAGTGTGCGAGGTACTCGCGGCCGGTCTCCGTCGGCCCCTACACGCACATCGCGAGTTGGCTGGGGCGACCGGGTCGCCTGTAGGTCCCCGTGAAGTTGCGGACAAAGGCTTCATCGAAGTCGACCCACGCATTGATGCTGCCCATCAGCAGGTTATTCAACCTATGTGGGCTGACCCTTGGAGCATGAGCGGTGCGTAGCGCACAGCGAGACGAAGATTGGCACCGGTGATGCCAATGGCCGTGGTGTAGTCGGTGAGCCAGTCTTCCGGCTTCACCATCCCGTTATACTTGGGGGTGTCGCGAGGGAGCACGAACCCTTTGGGAAAGGGCTCCTCCCGGATGCGTGGGCCGAAGCACGCCGGCCCGATAGCGCTACTCTCCTCCACCTCCAGGGAGCGAGCGAGCTGATCGAGGCGGTGGCGCGCGTTGATGTCTACTACACAACCTTATTCTTGTAGACGTTGTTGGGCCTGCAAGTGCACGGGTTTGGAGGACAGTAGCAAATTTCCCTCAAGTGGATGACCTATGGCTTATCAATCCGTAGGAGGCGTAGGATGAAGATGGTCTCTCTCAAACAACCCTGCAACCAAATAACAAAGAGTCTCTTGTGTCCCCAACACACCCAATACAATGGTAAATTGTATAGGTGCACTAGTTCGGCGAATAGAAGGTGATACAAGTGCAAAATAGATAGTAGATAAATGTTTTTTGTAATCTGAAATTAGAAAAACAGCAAGGTAGCAAGTGATAAAAGTGAGCATAAACGGTATTACAATGATAGGAAACAAGGCCTAGGGTTCATACTTTCACCACTGCAAGTTCTCTCAACAATAATAACATAGATACATCATATAACAATCCCTCAACATGCAACAAAGAGTCACTCCAAAGACACTAATAGCGGAGAACAAACGAAGAGATTATGGTAGGGTACAAAACCACCTCAAAGTTATCCTTTCTGTTCGAGCTATTCAAGAGTTCGTAGTAAAATAACATGAAGCTATTCTTTCTGCTCAATCCATCATAGAGTTCATACTAGAATAACACCATAAGACACAAATCAACCAAAACCCTAATGTCACCTAGATACTCCATTGTCACCTCAAGTATCCATGGGCATGATTATACGATATGCATCACACAATCTCGGATTCATCTATTCAACCGACACAAAGTACTTCAAAGAGTGCCCCAAAGTTTCTACCGGAGAATCAAGAACGTGTGCCATCCCCTATGCATAGGTTCATGGGCGGAACACACAAGTTGTTCACCAAAACATACATCAAGAGGCACAAGATATCCCATTGTCACCACAGATAAGCACGCCAAGACATACATCAAGTGTTCTTATAAAAGACTCAATCCGATAAGATAACTTCAGGAGGAAAACTCAATTCGTCACAAGAGAGAGGTGGGGGAGAAACATCATAAGATCCAACTACAATAGCAAAGCTCGGGATACATCAAGATCGTGCCATAGAGGGAACACAAGAGAGAACACGAGAGAGAGAGAGAGACCAAACACATAGCTACTGGTACATACCCTCAGCCTCGAGGGTGAACTACTCCCTCCTCGTCATGGAGAGCATCGGGATGATGAAGATGGCCACCGGTAATGGGTTCCCCCTCCGGTAGGGTGCCGGAACGGACTCCCGAGAGGTTTTTGGTGGCTACAGAGGCTTGCAGTGGTGGAACTCTCGATCTATCTTGGTATTCGATGTTTTTAGGGTACGTAGGCTTATATAGGTGAAAGAAGTCTGTCAGGAGGTGCTCGAGGGGCCCACGAGACAGGGGGGCGTGCCCAGTGGGGGGCGCCCTCCTATCTTGTGGCCTCCTTGAGGCTCTTCTGACGTGAAGTCCAAGTCTCCTGGGTGATATTCTTCCCAAAAATAACGCTGCCAAAGGTTTCATTCCGTTTGGACTCCGTTTGATGTTCCTTTTCTTCGAAATACTGAAACAGGCAATAAAACAGCAATATGGGCTAGGCCTCTGGTTAATAGGTTAGTCCCAAAAGTAATATAAAATTGTATAATAAAGCCCTTAATCATTCAAAACAGATAATAAATTTATACATACGTTGGAGACGTATCAGCATCCCCAAGCTTAATTCCTGCTCGTCCTAGAGTAGGTAAATGATAAAAGAAAGAATTTATGAAGTGTGAATGCTAAAGGTGCACAAGTTTGATCAATGATAATTTCAATCACCTTATCTAGCATGATTATATGTCATAACAGTAGTTCATCTCATAAAACTATTCATAATCAAGTAACAAGCTATTCACATGTTAAAGCATAGACCATAAATTTTCTTGAAAACTAGCAAACTTCATTCTTAGTCATCAAACAATTGCAATTCATCTTACTTTCAGGAAGAGTCTATGTCAGAGCTTTGATTTAGCAAACTTCACATACTCAACTATCATATAGTCTTCTACAATTGCTAACACTCACGCAATACTTGTGGTTATGAAGTTTTAATCAGACAGAGAGAAAGATTGGGGCTTATAATGTTGCCTCCAAATGTATTCACCTCTTGGTGATGTCAACAATAATAGTCCATGCTAACGTACCTCCAATTGGGTATATATATATATCAGGATCACCCCACCATGAAGTGCTTGCCAAAGGATAAAATAAAAAAGGGAAAGGTGAAGATCACCTTGACTCTTGCATAAAGTAAAAAAAATAAAGTAAAAAGATAGGCCCTTCGCAGAGGGAACCAGAGGTTGTCATGCACTTTTAGGGTTGGATACACAAAATCTTAATGCGAAAGAACGTCACTTTATATTGCCCCTTGTATATGGACCTTTATTATGCAGTCCGTCGCTTTTATTGCTTACATAATAAGTTCGTACAAAGCTTATTTTCTCCGCACTAATAAGTCATGCATATTTAGAGAGCATTTTTTATTGCTTGCACCGATGACAACTTACTTGAAGGATCTTACTCAATCCATAGGTAGGTATGGTGGACTCTCATGGCAAAAACTGGGTTTAAGGATATTTGGAAGCACAAGTAGTATCTCTACTTGGTGCTAGGAATTTTTGGCTAGCATGAGGGGGAAAGGCAAGCTCAACATGTTTGAATGATCCATGACAATATAATTTAACTGAGATGTGAGACAACATAACCCATTACATTGTCTTCTTTGTCCAACATCAATTCTTTAGCATGTCATACCTAATGAGTGCTGACAATTATAAAAGATGTCTATGATAATATATTTATATGTCAAATCTCTCTTCCTTCAATATTCTTTCATGAATTGTTCAAATGACTAATACAATGCTTGCTAACCGCCAATAAATTTACAACCTCTACTTCTTATATGTGAAGTCATTACTCCCCATGGGATATGCAAATGAGACATATATAATTTCAGATTTATGACATTCAACTCATTCAACCATTTACTCATAGGATATAAGTGAAGCACAAGAGTAAATGAAAAACTACTCCAAAAAGATATAAGTGAAGATCAATGAGTAGCTAAATAATTATGCAACTATGTGAAGACTGTCTCTCATTTAAGAATTTCATATCTTGGTATTGTATTCAAGCAGCAAGCAAAACAAAACAAAATGACATTGCAAGGATAGCACAACTCATGTGAAGAAGCAAAAACTTAGGTTCAACCGATACTAACCGATAGTTGTTGAAGAAGAAAGGTGGGATGCCTACCGGGGCATCTCCAAGCTTAGATGCTTGAGACTTCTTGAAATATTATCTTGGGGTGCCTTGGGCATCCCCAAGCTTGAGCTTTTGTGTCTCCTTAATTCCTCTCATATCATGGTTTCTTTTTATCAAAAGCTTCATTCACAACAAACTCAACAAGAACTCGTGAGATAGGTTAGTATAAACCAATGCAAAACCTTATCATCTTCTACTGTAACAAATTACTAAAATTATTATTCAACATTGAATACTAAATGTCTCTGCATATTTAATACTCCTATCCTCAAATAGAATCATTAAACGAGCAAACATATGCAAACAATGCAACCATAACAGCAGTCTGCCAAAACAGTACAGTTTGTAAAGAATGCAAGAGTATCAATACTTACCTAACTCGAAAAACTATGACAGAAAATTCCCACTGTAATAAATTTATCAGAGCTTAATATGCAAAAAGATACAACATTATATCACTCTCTGACTTTTCTAGGGAATTTTTGCAACAGCGGTAAACTTTCTGTTTTCAAACAGCAACATGTATACTAGCAAAATAAGCGTGGCAAAGGCTATCCTTGACTTTTTTTATTGAAATTAAAGATTCAAAACATTATTCTAACTAACAGCAAGCAAAAACTAACAAAAGAAAATGACGCTCCAAGCAAAACACATATCATGTGGTGAATGAAAATATAGCTCCAAGTAAAGTTACCGATGAACGAAGACGAAAGAGGGGATGCCTTCCGGGGCATCCCCAAGCTTAGGATCTTGGTTGTCCTTGGATATTACCTTGGGGTGCCTTGGGCATCCCCAAGCTTAGGCTCTTGCCACTCCTTATTCCATAGTCCATCGAATCTTTTACCCAAAACTTGAAAACTTCAACCACAAAAACTCAAAACAAAACTCGTAAGCTCCGTTAGTATAAGAAAATCAAAAACCACCACTTAGTTACATACTAGCCATAGATTCATCAAAATAAGCAAACAACACAATGAAAACAGAATCTGTCAAAAACAGAACAGTCTGTAGTACTCTGTATCAAACGTATACTTCTTGAACCCCAAAAATTATGAAATAAATTTTTGGACCTGAGGAATTTGTCTATTAATCACCTGAAAAATGAATCAACCTAAAATCGCTCTCCAATAAAAAATGGCAGCTAATCTCATGAGTGCAAAAGTTTTTGTTTTCTACAGCAAGATCATATAAACTTCACCCAAGTCTTTCCAAAGGTTCTACTTGGCACTTTATTGAAATAAAAGCTATAAAACATGATTACTACATTAGAATAATCATGTGGACACACAAAAACAGTAAGGGTAAATATTGGGTTGTCTCCCAACAAGCGCTTTTCTTTAATGCCTTTTTAGCTAGGCATGATGATGGCAATGATGCTCACATAAAAGATAAGAATTGAAACATAAAGATAGCATCATGAAGAATATTACTAGCACATTTAAGCCTAACCCACTTCCTATGCATAGGGATTTTGTGAGCAAGCAACTTATGGGAACAATAATCAACTAGCATAGGATGGCACAACAAGCATAACTTCAAGATTTTCAACACATAGGGAGGAAACTTGACATTATTGCAATTCCTACAAGCATATGTTCCTCCCTCATAATAATTTTCAGTAGCATCATAAATGAATTCAACAATATAACCAGCACATAAAGCATTCTTTTCATGATCTACAAGCATAGAAAATTTACTACTCTCCACATAAGCAAAATTCTTCTCATTCGGAATAGTGAGAGTATCATAAGAGACTTGAACACTAAAAATTGTTTCCACATTAAAAGAGTAATGTTCAGAAAAAGGGTAATCATAATCATGACAAGATTTATAAATATAATCATCACTATTTTTTATAGCATAAGTTTCATCACAATAGTCATTATAAGTAGCAACTTCGTTCTCATCATAATCGATTGAAACCTCTCCCAAGATAGTGGAATCACTAAATAAAGTTGACACTCTTCCAAATCCACCTTCATATTCATCACAATAAAATTCAACATCCTCCAAAATAGTGGGATCAATACTACCTGAAGTTGACACTCTTCCAAACCCGCTTTCATCAATATAATCATCATAAGTAGGAGGCATGCTATCATCATAACAACTTTGCATATCAAAACTTGGGATCCTAGAAATATCATCTTCATCAAACATAGCATCCCCAAGCTTGGGACAATCATTAATTTCAGCAAATATATTCTCAAATATTTCATACTCATCAAACATAGCTTCCCTAAGATTAGGCCTTTTCATATCATAAGCGTAATCATCATCAATAGTATGGATAGCACCAATAGTATAGCAATTATCATCATCACAATGAGTAGTAGGAGCAACATCATTTTGGAGGGATACTTTTTTACCTTTGCTGCCCCTTCTCTTCCTTTGCTTCTTCACATTATGTGTGGGTTCAACCTTCTTTATTGATGGAATTGGTTGAATAGAAAGCTCCACCTCATTACCTGAATCATCATAAGAAATAATAGGAGGAGGTTGGGAAGTCTCTTCCCTTTCATTAGTATTCTCATCATCTTCTATTTGCTTTATTTTCCTTAGGTACTTGGCAATATAAGGATTTTCAATGCAATTCACCGTACAATACAAATAAATCTTCTGTAGATTAATATCAAGGAAATGCTCAAGATTAAATTTTGGAATAAGCTTAGTTGCACGTTTCAATTCTTCATAACCCAAAAGCAATCTAAGTTCATTGTAATGAGAAAGGGAGATCAAATCATCAAAATTTTGGGACACGATTCGATCATGAAACAATTTGCATTGGAGATGTAAATGATCTTGTTCATTGCAAAATTCACAACGGGAAAGATATCCTAAATTATTCGCACTCTTAACTAGCCTTTCTTGCAACCTCTTAGTTTCGAAATGCTTATGCTTCTTGCAAAAATGCACTCCACAAAAGTTGACATGCTCAAAAGATATATTTTCATCATGACTAGAGCAATCATCATTAGTACTATGGATATTCGAGGAGTTCATACCAACAACATTGCAATCATGCTCTCATTCAAAGATTTAGTACCAAGAGTTTTAATGCATTCTTCTTCTAGCACTTGAGCACAATTTTCCTTACCATCAAACTCACGAAAGATATTAAAAAGACGAAGCGTATGAGACAAACTTAACTCCATTTTTTTGTAGTTTTCTTTTATAAACTAAAGTAGTGATAAAACAAGAAACAAAAAGATTCGATTGCAAGATCTAAAGATATACCTTCAAGCACTAACCTCCCCGGCAACAGCGCAAGAAAAGAGCTTGACATCTACTACACAACCTTCTTCTTGTAGACATTGTTGGGCCTGCAAGTGCACAGGTTTGTAGGACAGTAGCAAATTTCCCTCAAGTGGATGACCTAAGGTTTATCAATCCGTAGGAGGCGTAGGATGTAGATGGTCTCTCTCAAACAACCCTGCAACCAAATAACATAGAGTCTCTTGTGTCCCCAACACACCCAATACAATTGTAAATTATATAGGTGCAATAGTTCGGCGAAGAGATGGTGATACAAGTGCTAAATAGATAGTAGATAAATGTTTTTGTAATATGAAATTATAAAAACAGCAAGATAGCAAGCGATAAAGGTGAGCATAAACGGTATTACAATGATAGGAAACAAGGCCTAGGGTTCATACTTTCACTAGTGCAAGTTCTCTCAACAATAATAACATAGATAGATCATATAACAATCCTTCAACATGCAACAAAGAGTCACTGCAAAGACACTAATAGCGGAGACCAAATGAAGATATTATGGTAGGGTACGAAGCCATCTCAAAGTTATCCTTTCTGTTCTATCTATTCAAGAGTTCGTAGTAAAATAACATGAAGCTATTTTTTCCGCTCAATCCACCATAGAGTTCATACTAGAATAACACCTTAAGACACAAATCAACCAAAACCCTAATGTCACCTAGATACTCCATTGTCACCTCAAGTATCCGTGGGCATAATTATACGATATGCATCACACAATCTCGGATTCATCTATTCAACCAACACAAACTACTTCAAAGAGTGCCCCAAAGTTTCTACCGGAGAGTCAAGAACGTGTGCCAACCCCTATGCATAGGTTCATGGGCGAAAGCCGCAAGTTGGTCACCAAAACATACATCAAGAGGCACATGATATCCCATTGTCACCACAGATAAGCATGGCAAGACATACATCAAGTGTTCTTATAAAAGACTCAATCCGATAAGATGACTTCAAGAGGAAAACTCAATTCGTCACAAGAGTGTAGAGGGGGAGAAACATCATAAGATCCAACTACAATAGGAAAGCTCGGGATACATCAAGATCGTGCCATAGAGGGAACACGAGAGAGAACACCAGACAGAGAGAGATCAAACACATACCTACTAGTACATACCCTCAGCCTTGAGGGTGAACTACTCCCTCCTCGTCATGGAGAGCGCCGAGATGATGAAGATGGCCACCGGTGATGGGTTCCCCCTCCGGCAGGGTGCCGGAACGGACTCCTGAGAGGTTTTTGGTGGCTACAGAGGCTTGCAGCTATGGAACTCCCGATCTATATTGATAGTCGATGTTTTTACGGTACGTAGGCTTATATAGGTGAAATAAGTCGGTCGGGAGGTTCTAGAGGGCCCCACGAGACAGGGGGGCATGCCCAGTGGGGGGGCGCACCCTCCTATCTCGTGGCCTCCTCGAGGCTCTTCTGACGTGAACTCCAAGTCTCCTGGGTGATATTCTTCCCAAAAATAATGCTGCCGAAGGTTTCATTCCGTTTGGACTCCGTTTGATATTCCTTTTCTTCGAAATACTGATACAGGCAATAAAACAGCAATATGGGCTGGGCCTCCGGTTAATAGGTTAGTCCCAAAAGTAATATAAAAGTGTATAATAAAGCTTGTAATCATTCAAAACAGATAATAAAATAGCATGAATGCTTCATAAATTATAGATACGTTGGAGACGTATCACGTGTCAGCGGCGTCGATGGCGCGCGGGCCGAGTCGACTGGCAGCCAGACCCCGAGGGGCCGGGTCGGTTGGAGCCGGACGCCGGCCATGCTGGCCGGGTCCGTGTTGGGTCTCCGGGGCCGCGGTGGCCAGAGTGCGGTGGTCGGGTTTTGCCAAGTCCGGGTTTGGCCGGAGTGCGCCTCGCCGGGCGGCGAGGAAGCCATGTGCAGGAGTTCGTCGGGACCGCCAAGCCGGGCGGAGCTGGACCCCGCCGGCTTGGCGAGCCGGTTGAGGCGATCCTGCTGGGCGTTGCCAGCGTGGAGGAGCTCGCGCATCCGCCCGATGCGCTCTTTGAGCTCCTCGCCCGCAAGTTGGTCGAGGCCGACCGCGGCTGCCTCCGAAGCTTGCATGTACTTCACTGGGGTCTCGTAGACGGTCCGGATGGCGCGGAAGGCTCAGCTGATAGCTCCTCCCCAGGTGCGAGCGTCGGCGACCTGGCTTGGCTCAGCTACGGTGGGCGTGAATCCTTGGGCAGCATCATGCTCCATCTAAGCGGCCTCTAGGCAACGCCTGGTGGCGGCCAGCATCTCACACAGGCCCAGCATCTGCTGACGTCTATCCTCGAGCCGGATTCGGGCCTCAGCGACGTTGGTGGCGTCGACGTCGGTGCCGATGGGGATGCGGAGGCTCTGCATCGCGGCGTGTAGCGGGTCGGACGGCTTGGTCCGTGCCGCAGCGGCCCTGGCTTCTGTGGCCTTCCTCGTCTTGCTCGACGAGGAGGAGGCGCCATCGCCGGTGACGAAAACCTCCACATGTACGTCCATCTCCCCGGCGGCGAATCCGACGCCGAGGGAGAGTGGAGAGTCGGAGTAGCTGAGCACCTCGCTGGGGTACTCATTGGCCGCGAACGCATAGGAGATGCGCAGTGCGGCAAAGGTGGCGGCGAGCGTGCCGATGACGTCTTCCGCCAGAGCGACGAACTAGTCGGAGTAGGAGAAGGGTCCCGTCTGAAGCATGATCCCGGCCAGTTCCTCGAGCTGCCCCACGGTGGGCGCCAACTGTCGTGGTGGGCGCACGTCAGATGCCAAGGGATGGCTAAAGAGAGGAGGAGGCTCGAGGGCGCTGGTGGGCTCCATAGGCGAGGTTGGCATGCGCGGGCGCGTGACGCCGGACATACCCAGGTTCGGGGCTCTCCGGATAGACAATACCCCTAGTCCTGCCGAGTTTAGTTGGATGATCGACAGTACAAAGTCGCTCGTGGAGCTGTATGGAGGAGGAAGGAAGCTGGCCTAGGCTTGGGCTGCTCCTTCTCTCCAGTGTTGTCGTTGGGTGGATAGTCCTATGCTTGCTTGTGTTTCTCTTGTGTCTCATACATATGTGCCCCTCCCTGTACGCATGGGTTCCTGGGGGGTTTTATAGATCAACCCAGGGTTACAATGGTAATACGCTGAGTCGGTGGGTCCGTATTGTCAGTGTCCGGGGTACCGGGCTGGGTCCCTTGAGGGCATGTGGTTCGCCGGGTTCCCCTAGGTGCGGGCCCCGCGTGCCTAGGGGAACTGTTCACCGTCTTGTCAATTTTCAGGGCATGGCCGAGTCGAGTCGTGTATAGTGCTCTCCGTCAGGCTGCCGCTTGCTGCCGTCAGCGGTGAGGGCGGGAGCGCTGTTGCCATGCCAGCCCCAGTCAGCGGGTAGATAAGGGGCACTGTTGCCACGCTTCGGCTGACCATAGGCATGGGCGGAAGCACTGTAGTCTTGGTTATCGGTGATTGAAGTCTCGTCCCATCGTACGGCCTGGATGGGACGGGAGTTGAACCGTGGCTGGGTTGCCGTGCACGCCACGGGTTGCGTCGGCTTGTTGGGGAAGCCTTGGTGGCGCCGGGTTGGCTTGTCTTGCGCCAGTTGCTGTGGCCGGGTCGACGTACCTTGTCGGGTCGAAGAGCTTGGCCGGGTTGCGGTCCTTGCCGGGTCGAGCGACCTAGCCTAGCGCGTGCCGGTTCGCGGGGCGCTACGGCCCCCGCTGTTTTTGAAAAGGATCCGGGTTCCGCTGCTTGCCCGGGGTTCATCCCCCTGACACATCAGGAGCAGTGTAAGCATCATCTTGTTGTGCAACTTCATTACGCGAATTGCTCTGCTCAAATCTTTGCAATACTCTCTAGTCATCGCTACGTGCAAATGTGTCTTCCAACAAAAATATTTGTGTTGCTTGATTTGCCAAAATAAAAGGCTCGTTGGTCTGGTACACCGCCTTGACATTGATGGATTTTAAATAATCATCAGCTCTAGGTTTTGCAACTGAAGAATGTCTATTATGTTAGCATAGATTTCAGTTGTCTCTCTGCCATACGTATGCGTGCTCATGATGGCACTATTTTGTGTCTTCCTGCCTTCGTCGCGTGCAAAGGTGTTGTAGTGCACATCTCCAATAACGCAAGATTCATAATGTCTTACCCGAGTATCAGGACCCGTTGCTAGTGCATAAAGGGCATCATCAACTGCCTGCCCATCCTCTCGCATCTTCTTAACCTATGGTTAGAAAATAGACAAGTTGATCATCTTATGTACTTAATATATTAAAAAGACAGATAGTGCAATTCAATAGCTTACAAGGCTCTTGAACCATTTCGCAAATCCTGCCATAACCAGTTTGTCAATGTTTATTGGATTTTGCAGCAGTAACTCCTTTTTGTAGATGCTGCACAACATAGTGATCATGTCAAACATCTAGATATATAAGAATGTGCTACAAGTTTAGTAGATTATGATGTATAAGTTACAACACTTAGCACTTACTTAATATAAGGTAGTATCTCAGGACATTTATTCAATACATAGCAAACCATTTTGTCTAAATATTTAGGTTTGTCCTCTTGTTGACTCTTCCCTGTAACTTAAACAAAACAATCGAAAATATTGAGACGAGGATTGTCTTCACCCACCTCTTTTCTAAGCTGATCAGCTGTTTCAATGTATTTTGAGCAGAATATCCATGCTTCTGTAGCAATGTAGGCCTCTGCAATGGAACCCTCGGGTCTAGATCTGTTCCTAACATAGCCCTTCAAAGTGCCTAGCCGCCTTTCAATAGTGTACATCCAACCATACTATATTGGACCTCTAAGTAGTGCCTCATCAGGTAGATGAACAGCCAAATACACCATCACATCAAAGAAGGATGGAGGATATATCTTCTCAAGGTCGCATAGGATAGTTGGTATCTTGTCTCTACGACGCTCCAAAGCATCTATCCTGATATTTCTACTGCAGAGTTCCCTAAAGAATTGTCCCAACTCTGCAGCTGGTCTGTATAAGTCAGGGCGGCCCAATCCTCTAAGGATAACAGGTAAACCATTTGAAGTAGGACATGGTAGTCATGATTTTTCAACCCTTGTACCTTGTTTCCATCTGCACTAACTCTGCTTTCAGAGCAAATCCATGTGGGAATCTCACACGTGACAGGACCTCGCAGAATTATTTTCTTTTTAGCTTGTCCAAGACGTACACAGCTGGGCCATATGCCGTGGTTTACCTTCATCTTGCACCTGCAAATCCTGTATGATACCCAGGTGTGTCAAATCAATCCTTGATTTTAAGGTATCTTTCATCTTGCCTTCAATATTAAGAAGTGTGCCAATAATGCCATATATCCAAATCTTGCCAATACTCCAAGTCCCACAAAGTGGACCTGCGGGTAAACAATAATCTCTCTTCTACCTTGCCATGCTTCCTTTTCCCGCTACCATTACCAGGATGGTTTCCACGCGTAATATGCCTGACCTTTTCTAATTCCACTTGCAACTCATCGGTGGCGAGCCTCTTTGGCGCATCACAGTTTTCATGCTTTGCATTGAACACATATCTTCGATATTTTGTAGGACCCGACTTGTCCTTGAGAAGGAAATGGTGGTGTCCAATGTAACAGATCTTTCTAAGTATTGCGTATGACAGCGGATTCCTGTCACAGCGAACACATGCATTGTAACCATGTGTCGTTCGCTCTGACATAGTGCCCAAAGCCGGATAATCATGGATCCACAAAATTATAACAGCATGTAGAAAGAAATCAGCTGGTGGACTGCTATATAGGTCTCGAGTGAGAACACCCCTCCATAGCTGTTGAAGTGCCTCCACAAGAGGCTCCATGAATAAATCAAGATCCGTCCCAGGACTTTTTGGACCTGGGATGAGCAAGGCCATCATGTAGTTTGATTCTTTGCCACAAACATTTGGAGGCATGTTGTAAGGGATAATAAGCACTGGCCACATGCTATATGTGGCGCTTTGATGGCCAAATGGGTTAAATCCATCTGAAGGTAAGCCAAGTCTAATGTTTCTCATTTCAGCACCAAACTTTCTGTGTTTCTGATAGAAGCTTTTCCAGTCACTGCCATGAGATGGATGGATCATTACATTCTGATCTCTGTACTCCTAGTTCCTAGAATGCCACAGACATCCTCTCTTGTTTCTGCATCATGAAACAACCTCTGCAATCTTGGTATAATTGGAAAATGTCTTAGAACATTATGCGGAATCCTCTTCACAGCATCGCCATCTTTCCATCTTGATGATTTGCATTTTGGGCATTCACTTAAGTTGGCATAATCCTTCCAAAACAGAACACAATTATTCTTACAAACATGGATCATATCATATCCAATTCCAACTACACGAGCGAAATTCTTCATTTTAATTTAGGTGTGTGGCAGCTCAGACGCATCTAGGAAAGATTTGCGGCAAGCAGCCAACATCACATAGAATGATTTTTTGGTCATGTACTCAGATGTCTTAACCTAAAGAAAGGTGACCATAGCTGAAAATACTGATAGCTTATTTCCTGGGGTAACAGCCATGTTGCATTGTTCCAACATGCGGGCCCACCATTTTTCTTCTGCAGGTGAAATTTCACGAAATGCACGAGCATTTCCTAGCAATGTTGATCAAACTCACTGGCTCCGCCACCACCACCTCGTTCTCCTCCTCTTCCACCTGAGCATTAGGCAGATCAAGATGGTGATTTGCTGCTTCCACATAGTCAGTAACATTAGCGTTCACAACTTCACCATGATGAACCCACCTAGTATATGTGACCGATATCCCATACAAGTGTAGATGATTTTGCATAGTTGACTAGGGTCTTGTAACTAAATTCATACAACTGCTACATAGGCAGAGCACATCTGATTTCGGACCACCATACTCAGCTCTGATAACGTTCATGAAGTTTTCAACCCCCTTGACATATGAAGTGGAAAATCTTCAAGCAGAAGTTATCCAAGTCATGTCCATATGTTAGACATACAAATTAGTTCTTCTACTAGATATTAAAGGAAAAACATATATGCTTTTTTATGAAGTCCAAAAAAATACCTAGGTCGAAGCTATGGCAAGATATTTGGACAAGTAGATCTAAGTAACAAAATATATGTAAAGCTAATTCAACAAACAGATTTGAATGCTAAATTATGGCAGGCTGTTTCAGCAGTCAATGAGTCCGAGCACACAACCATCAAACAATCGAAGGCCATCTCAGCAACAAAAATCGAGTATAAAATGGTGTAGAGCTATTTCACCTAATAGATTGGCTACTAGACCATGGCAATCTACGTCACAATAAATATATGGCAGGATATTTTAGCAACTAATCGGGCTTGGCATGACATCTCAGCTAACCAGATTGAGTGCAGAAGAGGGCAAGGAAGCTTATTAAGCAGAGCATATTGCATATAAACTACTTCGGCAAACAGTGAGATTAACATCGTCTATCAACTAACATTCAGTGCTACACCGACATGCACGGAGCCTTACTCTAGAATGTGCGTACCGTGGGAGAACTGACTGCCGTGCATCTCCACACGAACGTTGCCAGCGGTGGCAGCGCTGATCGCTGTGCGTCTCCACAAGAACGTCGCCAGCAGTGGCAGCACGGCTAGAGGACGACATTCTATGAGAGTGTAATGTGGGCCGTTCGTCCCCTCGACGAACCGCAGCGCTGACGTATCGACGCGACGAGGAGGGCGGCTTTGGTGGAGCGAATGGAGTGGAGGGGGCCGGGGGAAGGGGGGTTTGGGGAATATTATTAGCTAGTTGGCCGAAGGGCGGTTGAATTTGGGATTTGGGGGGAATTTTTTTGGGGGGGGGGGTTCACATGATGGCCGGGGGGAGTTTGGCGCATGGTCGGTTTCTCCAAGTGCAGTCCCACATGTCAGTGAAGAGACAAGCCGAAGCGCGTTCCGTTTGCGTGAGCCGTGTGCAGGACCGGCCGTGTGTGGGGTGCAATGCAACCACGATAAGGGTGTTTTGAGTGTATCGCTTTTTTTCCTTTTAAACTTGGTGCCTCGCCCCATCAAAAAAAACTTGGTGCTTCACGCGATCCATCGATACTACTACTAGTAATCCGGTAATCCCGACTAAAACGACGCGGCCTGGTCTTTTCCCGCACGATATGCTGGGAGGTTGGCTTAGTTGGTTTTTTAGGACGAGTAATGCTACAGCTACATAATCCCAGTTACGTAATTAACGTAATGTGAAATGTGTGAGTTGTTGACTATAGATTGGGGGAGGGAGGGGCCCACCACCATGAAAATCAGGGGGGAGAGAGAGAGGCAATTTACGTTAACCCTTTCATAGGTTCCTGTAGATGTGGAAAGATGTGAAATGCATGACTGTGTAGTGGATGTACTATTGGAGTGCCTAAGATAAATTGTGTATGTAGACACTATGTGTTTATTTACTTCGCATGTTAGCTTTGTCTCGGGTCAAACCTTCTAAGTTTATAGACATAAAATCAACTCATCATTCCATATACTCCTACAATATATATTACTATTATTATGAAAGATCATATACACCAGACGAGATTAATGCAAACACAACATATTTTGATTACATTTCAAACTTTTAGAGGACAGAAAAATAAAAGAAAGCCGACCCTATATCTACGGTCCGCTATGGTCGTGGTAACGTTGTGGGGATTGCATGTGAGCAAACACGTTGGAGATGCCCTTTGCTCACATGCGATCCCCACATGTTATTGAAAAAGCAACACGACCCGGCATGGTCTCATGTCCTGGGGATGCAGTTGTCCGCGCTACACCACATCATTGATGCATCGCGGCGTGCACACACTTTGACGCCCGGTGCATCCTTGACGAGCCAGGTGTTGATCTGCTGGTCGTGCCACAGTGCTAATGCCACCGTCGGCACACTAAAGTCGACCGTCTCCAGTGACAATGAGCGTGTCGCTCACCGCGGTCGCCGTGTCCAGAGGCGGTGCGGGAGCTCCGCCACGTTGCTAGCTCCCACGACCCACATGAACGGTTGCTGGTGGCGACGAGGTCGTGGGATAGCTCCTCCATTGCGCTAGTCTATGCCACGTTGTCCCGACAGGTGTGCCCCACATGTCGGTTTCCTTGTTTTCTGGGCCAAATTCGAGCATCAGTGCTCCGCATTACACATTAGGCACAGAACAAGTGGTTTTTGTGCCCTGGTTCAAATGTGGTACAGTACCAAGTTGTTACCCTATCCCCAAGTGTGGTGGTTTTGGGTACGGTAACACCCTTTTCCTTTTCAACTAGTGAAGCGTAACACTTGATTAAGTAGCCGGATGGTGTGCTAATGTAGGTGTTCGACTATTTGAAGGAATAATTGAGGTGTGCCCAGACCGTTCCCACATTTAGGGATCCAACTTACCATGTTTCGGCAGTAGTAACTATACTAGTCCTTGCATACTCCCTCTGTTTTTGTTTACTCCACAATTTAGCTTTGCTCAAAGTCAAACTTTGTAAACTTTGACAAATTTTATAGAAAGAAATAATAACATATACAATAACAAATCAATACTGTCGCGGGAAACGACGGCCACCTATGGGGCCAAGGCGGCCCCTTGCTTGTTCGGCATGGGGATGTTGCATTGCACAAAGAGCAGACCAACATGGGGCAGCACGACAGAGATCACACGGGTAGTTTTACCTAGGTTTGGGCCGCCGCGAGGCGTAAAACCCTACTCCTTCTTTGGTGGATTGATTGTGGAAATGTGGTGGTGGGACGTAGTACACTTGCCCGGCGAGGGTTGCCTCAGGGCGGCAGTGACTACGCGCGTACGGGGGTGCGAGGTATCCAACTTTCCAACCTCTCGAACTGTTGCCATGGGCCTCCTTTTATAGGTTAAGGGGTCACCACAGTGGCAAATATAGTCATTAGACATTGATAAGATAGCAAATAGTGCTATCATACACTGGTGGAAAAAAGGCCTTTGGTCGCGGTTCGCAACTGCCATTAGTCGCGGTTGCGCAACCGCGACCAAATAAGCGCGACTAAAGCCCCCCACCTTTAGTCGCGGCTGCTTAAGAACCACGACTAACGGCCCGTCCACGTGGGCGCCAGGCGGCCGTCGGGGCGGAGGACCTTTAGTCGCGGTTCTTCTGGCCAACCGCGACTAAAGGCCGCCACAGGTTTAGGGTTTTAGCCCCCCCCCTAAACCTGTTTTCTGTTTAATTTGTATTGTTTTATTTCTTTTGTGCTTTATTTTAATTTTGAAGGAGTTTCATATATTCTACGGTACTACATACATGCATATGAATGTACAATTTCAAATAAATTTGAAATTAGAACCAAAAAGAATTCAAGAGGAATATACAATATATATTCAATATCATCGGATGACCATATACAATTTTGAACAAGTTTCCATACATGATTTAATGCATATAAAGTTCTACGTCCTCGTAATAGTGTTCTCCTTTAGGATGGAGGACTTCCCTACTGAACCATCCAGCTAGTTCCTCTTGAAGTGGTCGGAAGCGAGCTTCTGGACTAAGCATCCACCGGAGGTTATTCCTCTGAGCATTGGTATCACTCGGAACCCGCTCAGAGGTGTATCTCCGGATCATCTCACAGACATAGTATCCACATAGATTGGTCTCCGGTGGCTGAATATCCCCAGCATTCTTAGCCTTTAACATTTTGAATTCTAGCTCTTTTTTGAATTCACCGACCTTTGTATCTACGAACCGTCTCCAAACCCTACGAGGCAAAGAAAATTAAATGAACAAGAGAGTTATTAATTAGTTACTTGATATTAGGAAATGAACGAAATAGGCCGATCGATATAGAGCGCAAATGAATGAAAATAATTACTTCTGCAGCATTCTTCTCATGCCGCCCCAAAGCTTTGGATCCATATTCACAGAGTCGTGGACGAGACATTCCGAGGTGTTAACTTTAATTACTAGCAGAATCCAGTGGAACCTGCGGACACGATACATGCACAGTACGTCATGCATAACTCATCGATTAGCCGGCCACATACCATGCATGGAGTAAACAAAAGAGAATGTGCTCAAGACAGAAACACTCACTCAAAATGGTAAGGAAATAGAATATCACTTTTGAGTTCCTGCTTTGTAAGAAACTGCCACAGGTCTGCCTCCACGTCGGCGGGGTGACGCTCCAACACATGTCCATTAACGATGTGTGGGTCAATGAACCCAACATCATGGATGTTCCTTACTCTGCATTCCTTAATCTTCATTCTGCATGTATAATAGCGGACACAACAATATAGTTAGGACATATATATAGTGCAGGCAATATGAACGAGATGGGGTAGAAATTAATAAATCACTTACAGAACGTAGCAACTGATGATAGATTTATCGATCTCGCGCAGATTGAAAAGCTGGAACAATTCACTCACTTCAATTTGTACATAGTAATGTTTGAAGTGATGCTCATGTCTAACTTCCGCATAAATATATTCTTTGGCGTTTTTATTTTTTATGTAACCCTTGTACCATTTCAGCAGACCTTTCATTTGTGGAGGTAGATCCTTTTCCTGCGCAGGCTCGACGAGAGGCCCATTCTTGACATATGTAATTACTACCTCCTTCACTGGCGCCTCATCAAGGCCTAACAGTTCACGAAGAGTAATACCTAAGTTGGCCGCTTGTTCTCTGGCACTCGTTACAGTCAATCCCTGTGCTGCCGCAGCTTGTATGATCTCGGGGGCATCCGGACAGAAGGCTTCCACTATAAGTGGGGCAATCGATTGTTTACTTTGTTCCCCGAGCTGGGCAACTTGTTTCCCGCTTTTTTTACTTTCGGCCTTCTCCCGCTCTTTGTTCTCCTTGAACATGAGTGCCTGCCTGCGAAGTTCACGTGCATAGTCGTTAGGCAGATTCTTCGCGGCTTGGGACGGTGTGCTCAAAAATGACTTAGCCCACTTCTTTTGCTCATCAGAAAATACTGGCTTGGGCTCGGGCTCTCTTTTCTTCTTGCAGTCCGCCTTCCATTTCTCCAAATCAGCAGCCGCAGCCGCGTCGACTTCCTCGGCATTACGTTCCCAAGGCCTTGTGGGGAGAGGCTTCAGTGATGGCTCTGGTACCTTTGTGGTCTTAGGTACATAAGGGTCCGGGTTAATAATCCAGGACTGCTTCTGCTTCTTTGCCGGAGGTGGATTGGGGGGCGGCGTCTGATCACCCGCCGGACGAGGACTGGGGGGCGGCAGCTGATCACCCGCCGGACGTTGTGGACTGGGGGGCGGCGTCGGCTGACGTGACGGAGGTGTAGGTGAATATAGTCATTAGACATTGATAAGATAGCAAATAGTGCTATCATACCTAACTATGCAGGCTGACAGTGCATATTTAATGGGCCACTTAGCATCACGTCATTGGTTACCCGACAAGGCTTGCTGAGCTATCTTTCCAGCTCCACGCCTGCACGCCTGACACGTCATAGGACAAGTGTCATCTATGGGTTATCTTGGTAGAAAGTGGCTGCCATGTGGCAAATGGCTACCACTTATTCACTCTACAGCTTGACACCACACTCACCGACGACATGAGTCATGGTGGAGTGGTCGGGGAGGTGATCTGGCCTCCGCAGGTCCCGACAGGCCCTGCCGGGACGCCTTTGTCATCTTCTTCTGGGGTGGCCTTGCCCCTTGCGGGGCTCGTCTGCCCGGCAAGGGAGGCCCCTTTCTTGAAGACATCTTGTTCATCTGGCTGGGTCTTGGTCCCTCTGATCTGCTTGTTGGTTCTTCGATTCTCTTGGTTTCTTGTACTTCATCTTGGATTGGTGCTTCAATCTTGATCATGTTCCTGTGTACAGTCAAGGCAATAGACCCAGGGTCTGTTGCACCCACAGAAGCCCCCGGGCCTGCCGTGAACGTGCTGCCAAGCGTCCTCGGGGTAGGCCCTAACAAGTGCACAGGCAGAGCTGTCGAAGATGCCGGTCTCTTGAGATCTTTTTTGCTTCTTCATTAGTCTTGATTTCAGGATAGTTTATGGTTTCCCCGTGCGTTACGCAAAGCCAACAGAGGTGGGGCCGCTCCAGTAATGGCCCGTGAATGACTTTAATGCATGGGGTAGAAACTGCCAATTCACTCTTCCCACCATGCCCTTATCCTTAGCCAAGTATGTCGCATGCATTGCGCGGGGTAGGTAATGGAGGCGCGTGGTGTGGGAGAGCATAATGGCGAGGGCCTAGCTTCCTTGAATTGGTGGAGGAAGGCGGCGGTCACCCATTGCGAAGCCAGCCCCCAGCCCCAGCTCGCCTATAAAAGCAGGAGCAGGGGAGGAGTGGAGGCATTCATCCGCACTCCTCTTCTCCTCTGCCTTACTTCGTCTTGGATATGCTGAAAGGGAGAGCCTGGGGCTGGCCCCAGGCTTTAGCTTATAACTCTTTGTGGTCGTGAGGACACTTGGGCGGCGCGGCGGTAACGTGGAGGTGGCAATGCGCGCTCGCCATCGTGCCGCCCGTAGCCTTGATTTTGGTGGGAGGGGATGTGACCGACACCATGCCGAGGCCCACGGCGGGTGCGAGGCGTGGTAGTCAATCGTTCCTCATTCTTCATCCCTGCGCGACACAGCGGGACAACCTTGGGGGAGGTCTACCGTTGGCGAGGGCAGATTTGGCTCCTCCAGGCATCATCCTCTGTTTGCGTAGGAGGGCCTCTCGTCTTAGTACACGTCTTCGGGATGTGCGGTGATTTCCGACATCGGGGTGGTTGGGGACGACCATGCTCTCTGTGCGGTAAGCCAGAGAGAATGGCGTTCTGTGTGGCTGACGATCTGGGGTCTTCTGGTGGTAGTCATGTGGCGACGGCGGCAACCCACGACGCATCAACAACGGGGGTGACCGTTCCGACAAGTCGTGTTTTCCGGTGACTCCGAGCCCTTCCATCGGATCCTCCGGCAGCGTCACCATCCGTGCCTGCCCTCTGGTTTCTTCCTCCTTGCCGGAGAGCGGCGCCGTCCTGATCCTGGGGAGGACCGGCCTCCAGCTGTGCGCGCCTCCTGCCTCTTCCACCTCGTCCTGTAGGAGATGGACAGGGGCAAAGGCATCACGGGGCATTTATCTTTTTTCAATCTTAAATCTTTAGGCAGTTGCCAAATTTTAATTCAAATAATGTAATATCTCGTGTCCATGTTTGTGTTCTGTAATGCTTGTACTTGTATCAGGATGTTAATGAAAAAGATGAACCTTGTCGGGGACTCGCGCATGTATATATCCATGCAGAGGGGAGATGCCTGTTTAGTGTAAATAAACGAGTTTTTTCCGACAAGCTATCTTGCCGGCACCCTTCTTGCCTGTCGGAGAGCCATATCTGTCGGGTTATAGACAAAGGGACCAGCCCCCCGCCAACTTCCTTTTACCAAGGGCAACTGCGACCATTCTGACTGAAGCAACATTCGAGTCAGGAATGGGAGAACCTAAGTCTAAAAAGATTGGAGAGGTTTCCTAATGCATAATTTATAGCTTACAGAAGACTGAATGGACAGGAAGTAGAACTTATCTACTCCCTCCGTCCCAAAATAAGTCACTCAATTTTGTACGAGCTTTGTACTAAAGCTAGTACAAAGTTGAGTCACTTATTTTGGGACGGAGAGGGTATTTGGCTTGCCGGGGACCGTAGTGTCGGGCAATCTTCCCAACTCCTTGTCGAAGCCAAGTTCACGACAAGAACATACAGCTCATGAAATGCAGGATGCGATCATATCTATATGCAGTTAAACCTTTGTCGTGTATGTGAAACATTGCATGCTCGTTTGCTGCTAAGTTTTTCATATGTGCCAGTTCAATTCCCAATTTCGATGAATAGCCATATTCTAGATAAGTAGAATGATCTGGTTAAAAATAATTATAAGTAGAATGATAATATACTTGTGTATCTTTAGTTTTTATTTTAAAAGTAATCTATAAAATTTCTTCTATTAGTGACATACCTTTTGTTCTCTTTTGAATGCTCAGATGTTTTGCATCAGGGTGCCATTGCTAAGGGAGAAGCAAGACTTGGATAAGAAATCTTTCCATTAAGCAGATTACATGTTTGGTTGTTGTGAAGTACCAGATAGGCTAGTTCTATTTTTTCACTATCCTGGAGTATTTCAGCAGTTGTATGCTTGAATATAACATGATGTAGGTCTCTTGGAACTGTATAAAATGCGGATGTGACAAAAATTGTAGAATGTGTGATTTGAGATATTTCTGTAACACTCAGCTAATTGGTAGTAACTTGATTCATATTTTTATTCAAGCTAGTTTGAAAATGTTCGTGAAATGGGTTGGAGTTGGACCGTAAAGAGGCCAAGGCCCAAATTATATTTGACAAATATATTTTAGGTAAAAAATAAAACATAAAGAAATAAATGTGGAAAGGCCAAGGTGCAGAAATGAAAAAGCTTGAAAATATTGGACCTGACTTGAACGGGAAAACATCATTTGACAAAACCGAAGAGAAAAGGCCGCATTGTTGGGCCTGGCCCAAGTTACTGATCAGAACTAATAGGGAAAATAAATTGAAATGGCATGAATCAGTGGGCTCGGCCCATATAAAAGGCGGACCTGGACCGGGTTGATTCTTATCAACATCAGCTTGCCACATTGGATCCTACGTGGTCTGGGAAGGCTGCTAGTGACCAAAAATTTGGTCGTAGAACCAACGACCTTTTACATATCACAAAAAAAGTCTTAATTTCAGTTTACAACCGCCAGCTTTTGACCATCTATTTTTTGTCAAAAAAAGGTCGCAAATGGAAAACAATGACCATTCAGTGACCAATACTAATGGTCGTAAGTTAACGTATTTCTTGTAGTGATGGAAAAGTCATAGCAACATCAATCTCGGAACATAGTGGATACTAGGGATCAAGACATAACAAAACTAACTCGATTACATGATGAATCTCATCCAACTCCTCACCGACCTGCGAGCCAACGAAGGAATTACTCACTCCAGTTGGGGAGCATCATGGAATTGGCGATGGAGATGTGTTGGTGATGACGAAGATCGAAGATCCCAATCTCCGGAGCCCCAAACGGACACCAGATCTGCCCCCCCGAGGAAGAACAGGGTTTGGCGGCGGCTCCATCTCGTGAAACACGATAATTCTTTCTCTTTGCACTCCTAGGAAAATGCTTATTGGTAGACATTTAGTAGTTGCGTTGGATAAATACCCCACGCTACTGCTATTTATCAGTAGCGCCTGACAAAACCAACGCTACAAGCACATGTTACCAGTAGCACGTGGTTTCCCGCCTAGCGCTGCTGCTAATGGGCCATGCTCTCGGCCCCTTTAGCTGTAGTGCTGGACCCCCTCCCCCACGCTGCTACTAAGCACACCTCTGCTTCTCCCCGCACCGGCCCGCGCGCCCCTCTCTCTCACTAACTCACAATCACACTCACACTCTTGCTCAATCCCCGCTCGATCCAGCCGCCGCCCCCGCCTATGTCGGCCCTCCTCCCTGCCGGCCGCCCCCTGCGCCGGCCCTCCTCCCCACGCTGGTCCTCCTCCTCCAGTGGGAGGTACTCCTCCCTCCTTCCTCCTCCTCCCTCCCTCCCTAGTTATAGTTATTAGAGAATAGATATTTTGAACCCAATGTAGTTGAAAATATGTAGGTTCTTAGAATAATGTAGGTTATGATCGAACCCTAGCTAGGACAGATTAGGTAGTATGAACCCTATGTTTTTAAATTACCTAGATTTTTAAATGAGGACAGAAATTTAGCTAGGATTTTAAAATAGGATAGAAATTTATCTAGGTTAACATAATTTAGGTGTTTTAGGTGTATTTAACAGAATTCTAGTTGTTTTAGGTGTAGTTAACAAATTCTAGGTATTTATTTAGTTAAAGCAATTGTTGTTATCTTTTAGTTAAAGCAATTTTTCCTGTTATATGCAAATTTGCAGTGGACATGCCATATTTTGAACATGTCATATTTTGTACATGCCATATTTTTTCGAGTGGCCTATGTTTTGCCAGAATGTCGATTCGTTTAGGTTATGGCAAAGGTCATGCTGAATTTTGCTAAGTGTTTATTAATTTTGTTTTCATAGTTAAGCATTTGTTCTCGAGAACGACAATTCCTGGCCCGCATCCTCGTCGTCGACTCGATAGAGGAGGCTTGCTTGATTATAGGGGTCATGTCGTGGAATTGTCACGGCAGATGTCCTACCGTGAGGACTTAGTCGTGAGGCCAACGCATCTATGTGGTAGCTTGAGAGGGGTTGGGCGGAATCGAGAGACGCAACATAAGACAAGGATTTAGACAGCTTCGGGCCCCGGGAAACATCATCTGATAATAGCCCTACATGCTGTTTGTGGCTAGGTCTCATTATGCTCATGATGGAGACGCCACATAAGCCGGCTCCCCTTTAGTTGTGTCTAGCCTTAGAGATTATTTTTCTTGCTTGTCCCTCTTGGGGAGCCCTGCCCCTCCTTATATATGTTGAAGGGGTGGGTTACATGTGGAGTCCTATTAGGATTAGGACTAGTCTATTACAAGTGGAATCCTAGTCTGCCCCCTTAAGGGAAAACTACTTATGCCTTTCCTAGTAAACCGGCCCACCAGAGTATAATCCGGCCTACTGGGCCATGGGCCTTGTCGTCCGTCTGATCCGCCCGCCGGGTCTCTAGTGGGTCACAATGTCCAGGTGGGTTATATGTAAACCGCCATCTCCGGGTGGATCGCCAGTGAATCGCCAATCTCCAGCTGGGCCATAATTCTGGCTGGGTCATACCGCAGGGTATATCCCTGATAGGTCATGTCCAGGACTGGGCTCCGCCTGGCTGGTACTGGGATGTGCTACCTTACGGGGCGTGCAGCTTGGTGAGGAGGCAGCTCGTCAACGACCCGGAACTTCTTTGCTGGCGGTCGCGTGGGCCAGTGACGGTGGGGAGGCCTTTGTCCACCGCGGAGGTGGTATCTCAACGTGTCAGCGAGGAGCATGAGCACGTCCGTCGCTACATGGTTGCGTTGGAGGGCAGGTTCGACAGTACCTGGATGGTTCTTCATGCATCTCACTTGAGCTATGATCATGTGATGGTTCCTTATCTTTGGGTGTCCACCGCCCGTGCCGATACCCATCGTTTGCTAGGGTTCTAGCTGTGTTAGTGATGTTATATGTATGATACTATTCGAGATGTATTAGTGATAATATTCAACAATGTACAGACGCAAGAGATGATTTAGTTTTCTTATTGAATGCATGCTAATTTGAATACTAATTTGTTTTATGATTTAGTTTTTATTATTGAATGCACGTCTGTTTCAACTACATGAACATAGGAAATGTCTCACGATGATAGCGAAAGGGAATTTGGTATGTGCGAAGACGAGCGCGGCCGGTACGACTAGCCTCACCTAGTTGGTGGTAGGCGCTTCAGTATCAAGCTGGATGAGAACTTCGAAGTGCATACACTAAGTCACAACCACAAGTCTTTTTTCGGAATCAAGCATGACTTCTTCTTTTCTTCAACTTATAATTTAATTTTTTTACTATTCTACTAGGGTATCCCCTGCCATGCAAGAATATATGTCTTGGATAAGGTTGCTTTCAGTACTATGGAAACTATGGAGGTAAAAAGAGTTAACTTGAGGACCGAGCATGGTTATAGTTTTCTCGCACAATTATACAATACAGACACATACACCCATTTTGAATGCAAACAATGGAGAGCACTATGCAAGGCTTATGCATTTGAGCCTGATATGCTTATCACCTTTGATATTCGTCCGGAAAAAGATATTGGAGATAATATCGACATCTGGGTCGATGTGTAGACGCCTCCAGTTCTACCAGTATGTAAGTTTCTCAACCATATTTATGTCTTGGATAATGTTTATTCAAAAATAGTTGACAACTAATTTCTATTGACAGCTTATTTCCATTCAAGCAAACATGTCCGGCTCTTGGTAGACATGACCTACTACTGTCTCGGGGTTGAACTAAACTGCGAGGAGACAAATCATTATGTTTCATGGCTTGAGGATCTTCATACTATCAAGACAAATTATTTTCCTAGACTTAGAAATCTTAGTACTCAAAATGTGCGACCAATAGTGTTCGTACTGAACTATGGTCACATCTATTTAGGAAAGATTATAAGATTTTTGTTATTTGTACTCAGTTCATCTTTTGCATACAATATGTTTTAAGCTAAACTTCATTGCTAAGTATGTTACTATGATGTTCTTCAACAGGGACTCCCGATGATAGTTGTGCCTCAGTGGATCGAAGCTAAAGGTCACATGTCCATGGTTAGCATATGGCCAAGACTTCCTACATTGCACATGAGTGCATTCAGGATTTCTAGAAGCGAGCAAGTCTTAATAGTCAAAGACTAGAACAAAATTGTGAAGGATCGTAGAGAAGTACTAGGGGGCAGCAATCAGAAGCATAGCCCACAATTAGGTGACAGGTTCATCTCCATGCTTCAATATTATGAATAAGGCGCGCTCCACATGTTCTATGCTATTTTACCTGAGAGAGAGAGAGAGAGAGAGAGAGTAGTAGGAGTGATTAACTAGCCAGAATAAATTTCAAGATGATGATGATGTGCTACACTATGTAGCTATGATGATTAGACAATGTTGGTGGTAATGACTGGCTATGATGATTATTAGCTAGTGTTGGTGGTAATTTTCCCTTACTTGCAACTCCTATGCTGAATTAGAGGCTATGTTGATGCTACTACTAATCATTGTTGGTGAAACAAATGCATCTAAATTTCCATCCATGAATACTGCATTTGAATTTTATTTTTAATTTCTAATTAGTTAGCTGTAGCGTGGGGTGGGGAAAGCAGTGCTACTAGTACATACGATAGTAGTAGCATGTGTGGACAAAGCAACACTACTAGTACTTAGTATATCTGCAGCATGGGGTAGAAAACGCGCTACTACTAATATTTAGCTGTAGCGCCATAGCAGTAGCGCGGGCACCCACGCTACTGGTATGCAAAAAACCCATGCTACTAGTAACGTTTTCCTAGTAGTGTTGATTTTTTCTGGAAATATGGGATTTTATAGCGTCGGTTTGGAGGTTAGTGGGGCCACCAGGTGGGCAGCACCCACCTGGGCCCGCCTGGGGGGCTGGAGCGCCCTGGTGGGTTATGCCCACCCAGGTGCCCCCCTTAGGTCCATCTTGGCTCCAAAAATTCTCTTTCATTGTACAAAAAATCCTCACAAAGTTTTTTTCCATTCCAAGAACTTTTATTTCTGCACAAAAACAACACCATGGTAGTTCTGCTGAAAACAGCGTCAGCCCGGGGTTAGTTTCATTCAAATCATGCAAATTAGAGTCCAAAACAAGAGGAAAAGCATTAGGAAAGTAGATACGTTGGAGACATATCAACTCCCACAAGCTAAAACCTTTGCTTGTCCTCGAGAAATTCAGTTGATAAACTAAAAGTGAAAAAGAAAAACTTTTACGTACTCTTTTGCTCTTGTTTCATAAATAAGCTTAAACAGCACCCAGGTTTTCAGCAAAGATTATAACTAACCATGTCGACAATAACACTTAAAATTTATATTAACTCATATCAATGACATAATCAACTAGAGAGCAATAATAAGATATCTCAAATAGCAACACGTTATCAAAATAACCATGATATAATATGACAATAGTGGTATCTCGCTAGCCCTTTCTGAGACCGCAAAACATAAATGCAGAGCACCCCCACAGTTCAAGGAGCGACTAAACATTGTAATTCATGGTAGAAAATATCAAGTCATGATGCACCCAACATTAGCTATACACAATACATCAGCATGACAACAGTGCTCTCAGGTTCCGGCGCTTATTTGAGAAGGTGATGACACAACATAAAAGTAAATGGATAGTCCCTTCACAGAGGGAAGCAATGATTTGTAGAGGTGCCAGAGCTCATATTTTTAAAATAGAGATAAATGATATTTTGAGACATGCACCCTTCTTATTCACTTCACGATCATCGGTTATCAATATCTTCCATGCTAAGCACGCTAGTGGCAGTTCCCAAGCAGAAAGGTCAAGGTTATGGCTCCATTGGGAGTTTTTGTTTGATTATTTGTAAGCTCTTTTCTTTTTGCAGTTTGGGACTAGGCATCCCTATTACCGCCCTTTTCTCATGCGATGGCGAGTAAGTAAACACACGACCTGAGAATAACCTGCTTAGCATGGAAGATACCGACTACCTCCTGTCGTTCCATGAACGATCCAGGCACGCAAAAAGGATACTTATTTGAAGTTTTTAGAGGTGGCACATGCAAATTTACTTAGGACGGCAGGGTAATACCGCATATAGGTAGGTATGGTGGACTCATCTGGAATAACTTGGGTTTCAAGTTTTTGATGTCCAAGCAGAGTTCCAACTTAGTATAGGTGAAGGCTAGCAAATAGGTTGAGAAGCAGCCAGCTAGAGAGCAACAACATACATGAACATGCATTATGCATAAGTAACATTGGACACTAGCATGAGTAGGATATGAACACCATGAACGTAAATATCATAGAGGCTATGTCGGTTTTGATTCAACTACATGCATGAACATGTGCAATGTCAAGCCACTTGAACAATCACAGGAGGATACCATATCATCATACTACATCACAATCATTTTAACGCAATGTTGATATCCAAGATAAGTTTTATTCACTCCTAGCTACTTATGCATGGCATGAGAAACTATAATCTCTAATTGTCAGTGCAAACATGTTAGATCATAATAGGTTGAAGCGTCGATACTAGGTTAAACATATTTACAAAAATAGAATAAGTCGATTTCATACCCGTTTCTCTCTGCCATGGCCAGTTCATCTAATATCTTCATTATTGCCTTTCACTTGCACGTCCGAATGATTTGAAATTATAATAGTGCAAGAGTGTCATGGAGTAAGCTGGAATCTGCAAACATTTTATTCAAGAGGAGAAGACAAGGTAATATGGGCTCTTTGTTAGATCAACATAATGCAAATGAGAGCCACTCAACATTTTCATCATGGTATTCTCCTTGGTATGACTCGATAAAAGAAAAAGAAATTCAGATAAACACACTGAAATATTTTTGGAGTTTTTGGTTTTTCGAAAGCAAGCAAACGAAAAAGAGAAAAGCAAAAACGAGAAGAACTATTTACACGGGAATTCTCCCAATAAGTAAAATAAGAACAAGGAAATCTTTTTGGGTTTTCTTTTAGTGCTGCAACAATTTAAACTAGGAAGAAAAATAAAAAAAGAAGCAAAAACATATTTTTGAATTTTCTCAAAGTTTTTTCAAACATACAAGAAGAAAGCATGAAAATAAATTAAGCATGGATGCTACAATGAAAAAGTGTGGACACCGACAACTGAAATGAAATGTGTGAACATGAATATAATTTCGGTTGAAACACGTATTCCCCCAAGCTTAGGCTTTTGGCCTAGCTTGGTAATCAGTCAGTAGCCTAGATGGTAGTTGGCGTGGTAGCTCGCGGAGGCCCTCGGTGTTGATGCCTCAGCCCGCTGTGTTGCCTCCACTGCTGTGTTGTGAGCTCGAGCATCGCTCTCTAGAACATAATCTTCCCTTGCTGTGATAGTCAAAAAGAGCGGGCGCAGGCAAATATGTACGCACAATAGTGGTTTGGTTAAACAACAAGTTATACGTGAAGTCATGAGTTTGTCCTTTGAGGATCTTATGGCTTTTTAAAGCCTTAAGATCTAAATACTGCGTGGGTAGGATAGGGTCAAAGGGCAGAGGTGGAACACCCAGCTCCCTTACTAAACGCGCGGCATAAATTCCACCATAAAAATATCCACTGCTAGAGTTGTGCCGCAGTCTGTGTGCAACAATCGCTGCAAGATTATAAACCTTCTCATCGGTGAGAGCGACACGTATGAGGCTCAAGTCTAGAGCACAACGTGTACTACATTCTTGCTTGCCTACTATGCATTTTCCATTGAATAATGCAAAGTACTGAATTGCAGAAAAATGTATGCTCTTTATTCTACCTTGTGCCACCCCGTAGTTTCACCAAAGCAAAGACTAGTTAAGAAAGACTCAAACTCAGACCTAGGTGGCTCATCGAGTAAACCCCAAAATGGAATTTTGTAGAGGTGAGCAATCCTTTCTAGAGAAATGGTAAATGGATTATCATAAACTTTAAAAGACACCGTAGACTCCCGGGGGTAGAATTTAAATTCTTCAACAAATGATTCAGTGAGGAGGAAGCGTTGATCACACTTATCTAACATGTAGGGATCGAGTTCGGTGTTATGAACTAGTTGCTCAAATTGTTCCTTAATACTAACTCTCACCATGTAATCGTCACATGGCTATAAGCATGTTTTGGTTGTCGCACTTGGAACAGATTTTTCACTTGGTTCAGCTTGGGACCGGCGAACGGAGCTGTTACTAGAGGATGCCTCCGAGGATCTCCTCCTTGAAGAACTCCTTCCAAAGAAGTTCATAATGTTCGCGTACAATTTTCTGAAAAATTTTGGTCATGAAAAGTTTATTAATGAAACTTCACAAGATTGATAGCAACTACTCATAGAGATGTATAGAGGCCATATCAAGCATTCAAACTACTTAGAACTCTAAGAATTCAACATGCAAGTTCATCTACAGCAGCAACAGGAGTAGCTAATTATTATAAGTATAAACCACTAAAACAAAACTAATTGAACACATGGAGGAGTCACATACCAAGCAACAAATCCCTGAAATAGTTTTGGAAATGGAGCTTCGAGCAAAGAGATCGAAATCCTTGGTCTGGGGAGCAAGAACACGAGAGAGTGTGTGTTGGTGATTTTTTCTAGGTGAATGGAGTGGTGTGGGAGGAAGAAGTAAGTGAGGGGTCCCACCAGGTGGGAAGCACCCACCAAGGCATGCCTGGGGGTGCTGGCGTGCCTAGATGGGTTGTGCCCACCTGGTGCACCTCCCTCAGGTATTATTTGCACCAGAAAATCATAAATATTTAGAAAAAAATTGTGTCAGGCTTTGAGAGCATTCTGAGAACTTTAATTTTTGGGTCATTTTTTATTGCACGGAAAAGGCAGAAAACAGACAAGGCATGGCATTTTATTTTATTTAACTAATAAAAATAGAAAAAAAGGTAGGGACAGAAGGTAGTGCTTACTAAATTCGTCAACTTCATACCTCTCAAAAATGATCCATTAATAAGGTTGATCAAGTCTTACTAACAACCACTTTCGATTAGCATGAAACCAAAGAACTTTCGTGAATCACTAAGTTACCTCAATGGGGATATGAATGTCCCCGACAATAAGCATTTCATATTTCTTTTTGACAGTAGGTAGAGGTAGTTGAAACTTCCAATAGTGATTGTCGGAGATTTTTCAATAACATTAATACCATTCACCTGGAATGGTTTCTTTGGAAAGTGCATCGTATGCTCATTACCATTGATATGAAAAGAGATCTTGCTTTTGTTGCAATCAATAACAGCCCCTACGGTATTCAAGAAGCGTCTACCAAGGATAATCAACATATTTTCATCCTCGGGCATCTCAAGTATAACAAAGTCGGTCAAAATAGTAACATTAGCAACAACAACGGGCACATCCTCACAAATACCGATAGGTATGACAGTTGATTTATCAGCCATTTGCAATGATATTTCAGTGGGTGTGAGTTTATTCAAATCATGCCTTTTATATAAAGAAAAAGGCATAACACTAACACAAGCTCCCAAATCACATAAAGTAGTTTTCACACAATTTCTTTTAATGGAGCAAGATATAGTTGGTATTCCCGGATCTCCATGTTTTTTAGGTACTCCATCTTTGAAAGTGTAATTAGCAAGCATAGTGGAGATTTCAGCTTCCGGTATTTTTCCCTAGGGTTCATACTTTCACTAGTGCAAGTTCTCTCAACAATAATAACATAGATAGATCATATAACAATCCTTCAACATGCAACAAAGAGTCACTGCAAAGACACTAATAGCGGAGACCAAATGAAGATATTATGGTAGGGTACGAAGCCATCTCAAAGTTATCCTTTCTGTTCTATCTATTCAAGAGTTCATAGTAAAATAACATGAAGCTATTTTTTCCGCTCAATCCACCATAGAGTTCATACTAGAATAACACCTTAAGACACAAATCAACCAAAACGCTAATGTCACCTAGATACTCCATTGTCACCTCAAGTATCCGTGGGCATAATTATACGATATGCATCACACAATCTCGGATTCATCTATTCAACCAACACAAACTACTTCAAAGAGTGCCCCAAAGTTTCTACCGGAGAGTCAAGAACGTGTGCCAACCCCTATGCATAGGTTCATGGGCGAAAGCCGCAAGTTGGTCACCAAAACATACATCAAGTGGCACATGATATCCCATTGTCACCACAGATAAGCATGGCAAGACATACATCAAGTGTTCTTATAAAAGACTCAATCCGATAAGATAACTTCAAGAGGAAAACTCAATTCGTCACAAGAGTGTAGAGGGGGAGAAACATCATAAGATCCAACTACAATAGGAAAGCTCGGGATACATCAAGATCGTGCCATAGAGGGAACACGAGAGAGAACACCAGACAGAGAGAGATCAAACACATACCTACTAGTACATACCCTCAGCCTTGAGGGTGAACTACTCCCTCCTCGTCATGGAGAGCGACGGGATGATGAAGATGGCCACCGGTGATGGGTTCCCCCTCCGGCAGGGTGCCGGAACGGACTCCTGAGAGGTTTTTGGTGGCTATAGAGGCTTGCAGCTACGGAACTCCCGATCTATCTTGATAGTCGATGTTTTTAGGGTACGTAGGCTTATATAGGTGAAATAAGTCGGTCGGGAGGTTCTAGAGGGCCCCACGAGACAGGGGGGCATGCCCAGTGGGGGGGCGCACCCTCCTATCTCGTGGCCTCCTCGAGGCTCTTCTGACGTGAACTCCAAGTCTCCTGGGTGATATTCTTCCCAAAAATAATGCTGCCGAAGGTTTCATTCCGGTTGGACTCCGTTTGATATTCCTTTTCTTCGAAATACTGATACAGGCAATAAAACAACAATATGGGCTGGGCCTCCGGTTAATAGGTTAGTCCCAAAAGTAATATAAAAGTGTATAATAAAGCTTGTAATCATTCAAAACAGATAATAAAATAGCATGAATGCTTCATAATTATAGATACGTTGGAGACGTATCACGTGTCAGCGGCGTCGATGGCGCGCGGGCCGAGTCGACTGGCAGCCAGACCCCGAGGGGCCGGGTCGGTTGGAGCCGGACGCCGGCCATGCTGGCCGGGTCCGTGTTGGGTCTCCGGGGCCGCGGTGGCCAGAGTGCGGTGGTCGGGTTTTGCCAAGTCCGGGTTTGGCCGGAGTGCGCCTCGCCGGGCGGCTAGGAAGCCGTGTGCAGGAGTTCGTCGGGACCGCCAAGCCGGGCGGAGCTGGACCCCGCCGGCTTGGCGAGCCGGTTGAGGCGATCCTGCTGGGCGTTGCCAGCGTGGAGGAGCTCGCGCATCCGCCCGATGCGCTCTTTGAGCTCCTCGCCCGCAAGTTGGTCGAGGCCGACCGCGGCTGCCTCCGAAGCTTGCATGTACTTCACTGGGGTCTCGTAGACGGTCCGGATGGCGCGGAAGGCTCAGCTGATAGCTCCTCCCCAGGTGCGAGCGTTGGCGACCTGGCTTGGCTCAGCTACGGTGGGCGTGAATCCTTGGGCAGCATCATGCTCCATCTAAGCGGCCTCCAGGCAATGCCTGGTGGCGGCCAGCATCTCACATAGGTCCAGCATCTGCTGACGTCTATCCTCGAGCCGGATTCGGGCCTCAGCGACGTTGGTGGCGTCGACGTCGGTGCCGATGGGGATGCGGAGGCTCTGCATCGCGGCGTGTAGCGGGTCGGACGGCTTGGTCCGTGCCGCAGCGGCCCTGGCTTCTGTGGCCTTCCTCGTCTTGCTCGACGAGGAGTAGGCGCCATCGCCGGTGACGAAAACCTCCACATGTACGTCCATCTCCCCGGCGGCGAATCCGACGCCGAGGGAGAGTGGAGAGTCGGAGTAGCTGAGCACCTCGCTGGGGTACTCATTGGCCGCGAACGCATCGGAGATGCGCAGTGCGGCAAAGGTGGTGGCGAGCGTGCCGATGACGTCTTCCGCCAGAGCGACGAACTAGTCGGAGTAGGAGAAGGGTCCCGTCTGAAGCATGCTCCCGGCCAGTTCCTCGAGCTGCCCCACGGTGGGCGCCAACTGTCGTGGTGGGCGCACGTCAGATGCCAAGGGATGGCTAAAGAGAGGAGGAGGCTCGAGGTCGCTGGTGGGCTCCATAGGTGAGGTTGGCATGCGCGGGCGCGTGACGCCGGACATACCCAGGTTCAGGGCTCTCCGGATAGACAATACCCCTAGTCCTGCCGAGTTTAGTTGGATGATCGACAGTACAATGTCGCTCGTGGAGCTGTATGGAGGAGGAAGGAAGCTGGCCTAGGCTTGGGCTGCTCCTTCTCTCCAGTGTTGTCGTTGGGTGGATAGTCCTATGCTTGCTTGTGTTTCTCTTGTGTCTCATACATATGTGCCCCTCCCTGTACGCATGGGTTCCTGGGGGGTTTTATAGATCAACCCAGGGTTACAATGGTAATACGCTGAGTCGGTGGGTCCGTATTGTCGGTGTCCGGGGTACCGGGCTGGGTCCCTTGAGGGCATGTGGTTCGCCGGGTTCCCCTAGGTGCGGGCCCCGCGTGCCTAGGGGAACTGTTCACCGTCTTGTCAATTTTTAGGGCATGGCCGAGTCGAGTCATGTATAGTGCTCTCCGTCAGGCTGCCGCTTGCTGCCATCAGCGGTGAGGGCGGGAGCGCTGTTGCCATGCCAGCCCCAGTCAGCGGGTAGATAAGGGGCACTGTTGCCACGCTTCGGCTGACCATAGGCATGGGCGGAAGCACTGTAGTCTTGGTTATCGGTGATTGAAGTCTCGTCCCATCGTACGGCCTGGATGGGACGGGAGTTGAACCGTGGTTGGGTTGCCGTGCACGCCACGGGTTGCGTCGGCTTGTTGGGGAAGCCTTGGTGGCGCCGGGTTGGCTTGTCTTGCGCCAGTTGCTGTGGCCGGGTCGACGTACCTTGTCGAGTCGAAGAGCTTGGCCGGGTTGCGGTCCTTGCCGGGTCGAGCGACCTAGCCTAGCGCGTGCCGGTTCGCGGGGCGCTACGGGCCCCGCTGTTTTTGAAAAGGATCCGGGTTCCGCTGCTTGCCCGGGGTTCATCCCCCTGACACATCAGGAGCAGTGTAAGCATCATCTTGTTGTGCAACTTCATTACGCGAATTGCTCTGCTCAAATCTTTGCAATACTCTCTAGTCATCGCTACGTGCAAATGTGTCTTCCAACAAAAATATTTGTGTTGCTTGATTTGCCAAAATAAAAGGCTCGTTGGTCTGGTACACCGCCTTGACATTGATGGATTTTAAATAATCATCAGCTCTAGGTTTTGCAACTGAAGAATGTCTATTATGTTAGCATAGATTTCAGTTGTCTCTCTGCCATACGTATGCGTGCTCATGATGGCACTATTTTGTGTCTTCCTGCCTTCGTCGCGTGCAAAGGTGTTGTAGTGCACATCTCCAATAACGCAAGATTCATAATGTCTTACCCGAGTATCAGGACCCATTGCTAGTGCATAAAGGGCATCATCAACTGCCTGCCCATCCTCTCGCATCTTCTTAACCTATGGTTAGAAAATAGACAAGTTGATCATCTTATGTACTTAATATATTAAAAAGACAGATAGTGCAATTCAATAGCTTACAAGGCTCTTGAACCATTTCGCAACTCCTGCCATAACCAGTTTGTCAATGTTTATTGGATTTTGCGGCAGTAACTCCTTTTTGTAGATGCTGCACAACATAGTGATCATGTCAAACATCTAGATATATAAGAATGTGCTACAAGTTTAGTAGATTATGATGTATAAGTTACAGCACTTAGCACTTACTTAATATAAGGTAGTATCTCAGGACATTTATTCAATACATAGCAAACCATTTTGTCTAAATCTTTAGGTTTGTCCTCTTGTTGACTCTTCCCTGTAACTTAAACAAAACAATCGAAAATATTGAGACGAGGATTGTCTTCACCCACCTCTTTTCTAAGCTGATCAACTGTTTCAATGTATTTTGAGCAGAATATCCATGCTTCTGTAGCAATGTAGGCCTCTGCAATGGAACCCTCGGGTCTAGATCTGTTCCTAACATAGCCCTTCAAAGTGCCTAGCCGCCTTTCAATAGTGTACATCCAGCCATACTATATTGGACCTCTAAGTAGTGCCTCATCAGGTAGATGAACAGCCAAATACACCATCACATCAAAGAAGGCTGGAGGATATATCTTCTCAAGGTCGCATAGGATAGTTGGTATCTTGTCTCTACGACGCTCCAAAGCATCTATCCTGATATTTCTACTGCAGAGTTCCCTAAAGAATTGTCCCAACTCTGCAGCTGGTCTGTATAAGTCAGGGCGGCCCAATCCTCTAAGGATAACAGGTAAACCATTTGAAGTAGGACATGGCAGTCATGATTTTTCAACCCTTGTACCTTGTTTCCATCTGCACTAACTCTGCTTTCAGAGCAAATCCATGTGGGAATCTCACACGTGACAGGACCTCGCAGAATTATTTTCTTTTTAGCTTGTCCAAGACGTACACAGCTGGGCCATATGCCGTGGTTTACCTTCATCTTGCACCTGCAAATCCTGTATGATACCCAGGTGTGTCAAATCAATCCTTGATTTTAAGGTATCTTTCATCTTGCCTTCAATATTAAGAAGTGTGCCAATAATGCCATATATCCAAATCTTGCCAATACTCCAAGTCCCACAAAGTGGACCTGCGGGTAAACAATAATCTCTCTTCTACCTTGTCATGCTTCCTTTTCCCGCTACCATTACCAGGATGGTTTCCACGCGTAATATGCCTGACCTTTTCTAATTCCACTTGCAACTCATCGGTGGCGAGCCTCTTTGGCGCATCACAGTTTTCATGCTTTGCATTGAACACATATCTTCGATATTTTGTAGGACCCGGCTTGTCCTTGAGAAGGAAATGGTGGTGTCCAATGTAACAGATCTTTCTAAGTATTGCGTATGACAGCGGATTCCTGTCACAGCGAACACATGCGTTGTAACCATGTGTCGTTCGCTCTGACATAGTGCCCAAAGCCGGATAATCATGGATCCACAAAATTATAACAACATGTAGAAAGAAATCAGCTGGTGGACTGCTATATAGGTCTCGAGTGAGAACACCCCTCCATAGCTGTTGAAGTGCCTCCACAAGAGGCTCCATGAATAAATCAAGATCCGTCCCAGGACTTTTTGGACCTGGGATGAGCAAGGCCATCATGTAGTTTGATTCTTTGCCACAAACATTTGGAGGCATGTTGTAAGGGATAATAAGCACTGGCCACATGCTATATGTGGCGCTTTGATGGCCAAATGGGTTAAATCCATCTGAAGGTAAGCCAAGTCTAATGTTTCTCATTTCAGCACCAAACTTTCTGTGTTTCTGATAGAAGCTTTTCCAGTCACTGCCATGAGATGGATGGATCATTACATTCTGATCTCTGTACTCCTAGTTCCTAGAATGCCACAGACATCCTCTCTTGTTTCTGCATCATGAAACAACCTCTGCAATCTTGGTATAATTGGAAAATGTCTCAGAACATTATGCGGAATCCTCTTCACAGCATCGCCATCTTTCCATCTTGATGATTTGCATTTTGGGCATTCACTTAAGTTGGCATAATCCTTCCAAAACAGAACACAATTATTCTTACAAACATGGATCATATCATATCCAATTCCAACTACACGAGCGAAATTCTTCATTTTAATTTAGGTGTGTGGCAGCTCAGACGCATCTAGGAAAGATTTGCGGCAAGCAGCCAACATCACATAGAATGATTTTTTGGTCATCCACTCAGATGTCTTAACCTAAAGAAAGGTGACCATAGCTGAAAATACTGATAGCTTATTTCCTGGGGTAACAGCCATGTTGCATTGTTCCAACATGCGGGCCCACCATTTTTCTTCTGCAGGTGAAATTTCACGAAATGCACGAGCATTTCCTAGCAATGTTGATCAAACTCACTGGCTCCGCCACCACCACCTCGTCCTCCTCCTCTTCCACCTGAGCATTAGGCAGATCAAGATGGTGATTTGCTGCTTCCACATAGTCAGTAACATTAGCGTTCACAACTTCACCATGATGAACCCACCTAGTATATGTGACCGATATCCCATACAAGTGTAGATGATTTTGCATAGTTGACTAGGGTCTTGTAACTAAATTCATACAACTGCTACATAGGCAGAGCACATCTGATTTCGGACCACCATACTCAGCTCTGATAACGTTCATGAAGTTTTCAACCCCCTTGACATATGCAGTGGAAAATCTTCAAGCAGAAGTTATCCAAGTCATGTCCATATGTTAGACATACAAATTAGTTCTTCTACTAGATATTAAAGGAAAAACATATATGCTTTTTTATGAAGTCCAAAAAAATACCTAGGTCGAAGCTATGGCAAGATATTTGGACAAGTAGATCTAAGTAACAAAATATATGTAAAGCTAATTCAACAAACAGATTTGAATGCTAAATTATGGCAGGCTGTTTCAGCAGTCAATGAGGCCGAGCACACAACCATCAAACAATCGAAGGCCATCTCAGCAACAAAAATCGAGTATAAAATGGTGTAGAGCTATTTCACCTAATAGATTGGCTACTAGACCATGGCAATCTACGTCACAATAAATATATGGCAGGATATTTTAGCAACTAATCGGGCTTGGCATGACATCTTAGCTAACCAGATTGAGTGCAGAAGAGGGCAAGGAAGCTTATTAAGCAGAGCATATTGCATATAAACTACTTCGGAAAACAGTGAGATTAACATCGTCTATCAGCTAACATTCAGTGCTACACCGACATGCACGGAGCCTTACTCTAGAATGTGCGTACCGTGGGAGAACTGACTGCCGTGCATCTCCACACGAACGTTGCCAGCGGTGGCAGCGCTGATCGCTGTGCGTCTCCACAAGAACGTCGCCAGCAGTGGCAGCACGGCTAGAGGACGACATTCTATGAGAGTGTAATGTGGGCCGTTCGTCCCCTCGACGAACCGCAGCGCTGACGTATCGACGCGATGAGGAGGGTGGCTTTGGTGGAGCGAATGGAGTGGAGGGGGCCGGGGGAAGGGGGGTTTGGGGAATATTATTAGCTAGTTGGCCAAAGGGTGGTTGAATTTGGGATTTGGGGGGAATTTTTTTTTGGGGGGGGGTTCACATGATGGCCGGGGGGAGTTTGGCGCATGGTCGGTTTCTCCAAGTGCAGTCCCACATGTCAGTGAAGAGACAAGCCGAAGCGCGTTCCGTTTGCGTGAGCCGTGTGCAGGACCGGCCGTGTGTGGGGTGCAATGCAACCACGATAAGGGTGTTTTGAGTGTATCGCTTTTTTTCCTTTTAAACTTGGTGCCTCGCCCCATCAAAAAAAACTTGGTGCTTCACGCGATCCATCGATACTACTACTAGTAATCCGGTAATCCCGACTAAAACGACGCGGCCTGGTCTTTTCCCGCATGATATGCTGGGAGGTTGGCTTAGTTGGTTTTTTAGGACGAGTAATGCTACAGCTACATAATCCCAGTTACGTAATTAACGTAATGTGAAACTTGTGAGTTGTTGACTATAGAATGGGGGAGGGAGGGGCCCACCACCATGAAAATCAGGGGGAGAGAGAGAGGTAATTTACGTTAACCCTTTCATAGGTTCCTGTAGATGTGGAAAGATGTGAAATGCATGACTGTGTAGTGGACGTACTATTGGAGTGCCTAAGATAAATTGTGTATGTAGACACTATGTGTTTATTTACTTCGCATGTTAGCTTTGTCTCGGGTCAAACCTTCTAAGTTTATAGACATAAAATCAACTCATCATTCCATATACTCCTACAATATATATTACTATTATTATGAAAGATCATATACACCAGACGAGATTAATGCAAACACAACATATTTTGATTACATTTCAAACTTTTAGAGGACAGAAAAATAAAAGAAAGCCGACCCTATATCTACGGTCCGCTATGGTCGTGGTAACGTTGTGGGGATTGCATGTGAGCAAACACGTTGGAGATGCCCTTTGCTCACATGCGATCCCCACATGTTATTGAAAAAGCAACACGACCCGGCATGGTCTCATGTCCTGGGGATGCAGTTGTCCGCGCTACACCACATCATTGATGCGTCGCGGCGTGCACACACTTTGACGCCCGGTGCATCCTTGACGAGCCAGGTGTTGATCTGCTGGTCGTGCCACAGTGCTAATGCCACCGTCGGCACACTAAAGTCGACCGTCTCCAGTTACAATGAGCGTGTCGCTCACCGCGGTCGCCGTGTCCAGAGGCGGTGCGGGAGCTCCGCCACGTTGCTAGCTCCCACGACCCACATGAACGGTTGCTGGTGGCGACGAGGTCGTGGGATAGCTCCTCCATTGCGCTAGTCTATGCCACGTTGTCCCGACAGGTGTGCCCCACATGTCGGTTTCCTTGTTTTCTGGGCCAAATTCGAGCATCAGTGCTCCGCATTACACATTAGGCACAGAACAAGTGGTTTTTGTGCCCTGGTTCAAATGTGGTACAGTACCAAGTTGTTACCCTATCCCCAAGTGTGGTGGTTTTGGGTACGGTAACACCCTTTTCCTTTTCAACTAGTGAAGCGTAACACTTGATTAAGTAGCCGGATGGTGTGCTAATGTAGGTGTTCGACTATTTGAAGGAATAATTGAGGTGTGCCCAGACCGTTCCCACATTTAGGGATCCAACTTACCATGTTTCGGCAGTAGTAACTATACTAGTCCTTGCATACTCCCTCTGTTTTTGTTTACTCCACAATTTAGCTTTGCTCAAAGTCAAACTTTGTAAACTTTGACAAATTTTATAGAAAGAAATAATAACATATACAATAACAAATCAATACTATCGCGGGAAACGACGGCCACCTATGGGGCCAAGGCGGCCCCTTGCTTGTTCGGCATGGGGATGTTGCATTGCACAAAGAGCAGACCAACATGGGGCAGCACGACAGAGATCACACGGTTAGTTTTACCTAGGTTTGGGCCGCCGCGAGGCGTAAAACCCTACTCCTTCTTTGGTGGATTGATTGTGGAAATGTGGTGGTGGGACGTAGTACACTTGCCCGGCGAGGGTTGCCTCAGGGCGGCAGTGACTACGCGCGTACGGGGGTGCGAGGTATCCAACTTTCCAACCTCTCGAACTGTTGCCATGGGCCTCCTTTTATAGGTTAAGGGGTCACCACAGTGGCAAATATAGTCATTAGACATTGATAAGATAGCAAATAGTGCTATCATACCTAACTATGCAGGCTGACAGTGCATATTTAATGGGCCACTTAGCATCACGTCATTGGTTACCCGACAAGGCTTGCTGAGCTATCTTTCCAGCTCCACGCCTGCACGCCTGACACGTCATAGGACAAGTGTCATCTATGGGTTATCTTGGTATAAAGTGGCTGCCATGTGGCAAATGGCTACCACTTATTCACTCTACAGCTTGACACCACACTGACCGACGACATGAGTCATGGTGGAGTGGTCGGGGAGGTGATCTGGCCTCCGCAGGTCCCGGCAGGCCCTGCCGGGACGCCTTTGTCATCTTCTTCTGGGGTGGCCTTGCCCCTTGCGGGGCTCGTCTGCCCGGCAAGGGAGGCCCCTTTCTTGAAGACATCTTGTTCATCTGGCTGGGTCTTGGTCCCTCTGATCTGCTTGTTGGTTCTTCGATTCTCTTGGTTTCTTGTACTTCATCTTGGATTGGTGCTTCAATCTTGATCATGTTCCTGTGTACAGTCAAGGCAATAGACCCAGGGTCTGTTACACCCACAGAAGCCCCCGGGCCTGCCGTGAACGTGCTGCCAAGCGTCCTCGGGGTAGGCCCTAACAAGTGCACAGGCAGAGCTGTCGAAGATGCCGGTCTCTTGAGATCTTTTTTGCTTCTTCATTAGTCTTGATTTCAGGATAGTTTATGGTTTCCCCGTGCGTTACGCAAAGCCAACAGAGGTGGGGCCGCTCCAGTAATGGCCCGTGAATGACTTTAATGCATGGGGTAGAAACTGCCAATTCACTCTTCCCACCATGCCCTTATCCTTAGCCAAGTATGCCGCATGCATTGCGCGGGGTAGGTAACGGAGGCGCGTGGTGTGGGAGAGCATAATGGCGAGGGCCTAGCTTCCTTGAATTGGTGGAGGAAGGCGGCGGTAACCCATTGCGAAGCCAGCCCCCAGCCCCAGCTCGCCTATAAAAGCAGGAGCAGGGGAGGAGTGGAGGCATTCATCCGCACTCCTCTTCTCCTCTGCCTTACTCCGTCTTGGATATGCTGAAAGGGAGAGCCTGGGGCTGGCCCCAGGCTTTAGCTTATAACTCTTTGTGGTCGTGAGGACACTTGGGCGGCGCGGCGGTAACATGGAGGTGGCAATGCGCGCTCGCCATCGCGCCGCCCGTAGCCTTGTTTTTGGTGGGAGGGGATGTGACCGACACCATGCCGAGGCCCACGGCGGGTGCGAGGCGTGGTAGTCAATCGTTCCTCATTCTTCATCCCTGCGCGACACAGCGGGACAGCCTTGGGGGAGGTCTACCGTTGGCGAGGGCAGATTTGGCTCCTCCAGGCATCTTCCTCTGTTTGCGTAGGAGGGCCTCTCGTCTTAGTACACGTCTTCGGGATGTGCGGTGATTTCCGACATCGGGGTGGTTGGGGACGACCATGCTCTCTGTGCGGTAAGCCAGAGAGAATGGCGTTCTGTGTGGCTGACGATCTGGGGTCTTCTGGTGGTAGTCATGTGGCGACGGCGGCAACCCACGACGCATCAACAACGGGGGTGACCGTTCCGACAAGTCGTGTTTTCCGGTGACTCCGAGCCCTTCCATCGGATCCTCCGGCAGCGTCACCATCCGTGCCTGCCCTCTGGTTTCTTCCTCCTTGCCGGAGAGCGGCGCCGTCCTGATCTTGGGGAGGACCGGCCTCCAGCTGTGCGCGCCTCCTGCCTCTTCCACCTCGTCCTGTAGGAGATGGACAGGGGCAAAGGCATCACGGGGCACTTATCTTTTTTCAATCTTAAATCTTTAGGCAGTTGCCAAATTTTAATTCAAATAATGTAATATCTCGTGTCCATGTTTGTGTTCTGTAATGCTTGTACTTGTATCAGGATGTTAATGAAAAAGATGAACCTTGTCGGGGACTCGCGCATGTGTATATCCATGCAGAGGGGAGATGCCTGTTTAGTGTAAATAAACGAGTTTTTTCCGACAAGCTATCTTGCCGGCACCCTTCTTGCCTGTCGGAGAGCCATATCTGTCGGGTTATAGACAAAGGGACCAGCCCCCCGCCAACTTCCTTTTACCAAGGGCAACTGCGACCATTCTGACTGAAGCAACATTCGAGTCAGGAATGGGAGAACCTAAGTCTAAAAAGATTGGAGAGGTTTCCTAATGCATAATTTATAGCTTACAGAAGAATGAATGGACAGGAAGTAGAACTTATCTACTCCCTCCGTCCCAAAATAAGTGACTCAATTTTGTACGAGCTTTGTACTAAAGCTAGTACAAAGTTGAGTCACTTATTTTGGTACGGAGAGGGTATTTGGCTTGCCGGGGACCGTAGTGTCAGGCAATCTTCCCAACTCCTTGTCGAAGCCAAGTTCACGACAAGAACATACAGCTCATGAAATGCAGGATGCGATCATATCTATATGCAGTTAAACCTTTGTCGTGTATGTGAAACATTGCATGCTCGTTTGCTGCTAAGTTTTTCATATGTGCCAGTTCAATTCCCAATTTCGATGAGTAGCCATATTCTAGATAAGTAGAATGATCTGGTTAAAAATAATTATAAGTAGAATGATAATATACTTGTGTATCTTTAGTTTTTATTTTAAAAGTAATCTGTAATATTTCTTCTATTAGTGACATACCTTTTGTTCTCTTTTGAATGCTGAGATGTTTTGCATCAGGGTGCCATTGCTAAGGGAGAAGCAAGACTTGGATAAGAAATCTTTCCATTAAGCAGATTACATGTTTGGTTGTTGTGAAGTACCAGATAGGCTAGTTCTATTTTTTCACTATCCTGGAGTATTTCAGCAGTTGTATGCTTGAATATAACATGATGTAGGTCTCTTGGAACTGTATAAAATGCGGATGTGACAAAAAATTGTAGAATGTGTGATTTGAGATATTTCTGTAACACTCAGCTAATTGGTAGTAACTTGATTCATATTTTTATTCAAGCTAGTTTGAAAATGTTCGTGAAATGGGTTGGAGTTGGACCGTAAAGAGGCCAAGGCCCAAATTATATTTGACAAATATATTTTAGGTAAAAAATAAAACATAAAGAAATAAATGTGGAAAGGCCAAGGTGCAGAAATGAAAAAGCTTGAAAATATTGGACCTGACTTGAACGGGAAAACATCATTTGACAAAACTGAAGAGAAAAGGCCGCATTGTTGGGCCTGGCCCAAGTTACTGATCAGAACTAATAGGGAAAATAAATTGAAATGGGATGAATCAGCGGGCTCGGCCCATATAAAAGGCGGACCTGGACCGGGTTGATTCTTATCAACATCAGCTTGCCACATTGGATCCTACGTGGTCTGGGAAGGCTGCTAGTGACCAAAAATTTGGTCGTAGAACCAACGACCTTTTACATATCACAAAAAAAGTCTTAATTTCAGTTTACAACCGCCAGCTTTTGACCATCTATTTTTTGTCAAAAAAAGGTCGCAAATGGAAAACAATGACCATTCAGTGACCAATACTAATGGTCGTAAGTTAACGTATTTCTTGTAGTGATGGAAAAGTCATAGCAACATCAATCTCGGAACATAGTGGATACTAGGGATCAAGACATAACAAAACTAACTCGATTACATGATGAATCTCATCCAACTCCTCACCGACCTGCGAGCCAACGAAGGAATTACTCACTCCAGTTGGGGAGCATCATGGAATTGGCGATGGAGATGTGTTGGTGATGACGAAGATCGAAGATCCCAATCTCCGGAGCCCCAAACGGACACCAGATCTGCCCCCCGAGGAAGAACAGGGTTTGGCGGCGGCTCCATCTCGTGAAACACGATAATTCTTTCTCTTTGCACTCCTAGGAAAATGCTTATTGGTAGACATTTAGTAGTTGCGTTGGATAAATACCCCACGCTACTGCTATTTATCAGTAGCGCCTGACAAAACCAACGCTACAAGCACATGTTACCAGTAGCACGTGGTTTCCCGCCTAGCGCTGCTGCTAATGGGCCATGCTCTCGGCCCCTTTAGCTGTAGTGCTGGACCCCCTCCCCCACGCTGCTACTAAGCACACCTCTGCTTCTCCCCGCACCGGCCCGCGCGCCCCTCTCTCTCACTAACTCACAATCACACTCACACTCTTGCTCAATCCCCGCTCGATCCGGCCGCCGCCCCCGCCTATGTCGGCCCTCCTCCCCTGCCGGCCGCCCCCTGCGCCGGCCCTCCTCCCCACGCTGGTCCTCCTCCTCCAGTGGGAGGTACTCCTCCCTCCTTCCTCCTCCTCCCTCCCTCCCTAGTTATAGTTATTAGAGAATAGATATTTTGAACCCAATGTAGTTGAAAATATGTAGGTTCTTAGAATAATGTAGGTTATGATCGAACCCTAGCTAGGACAGATTAGGTAGTATGAACCCTATGTTTTTAAATTACCTAGATTTTTAAATGAGGACAGAAATTTAGCTAGGATTTTAAAATAGGATAGAAATTTATCTAGGTTAACATAATTTAGGTGTTTTAGGTGTATTTAACAGAATTCTAGTTGTTTTAGGTGTAGTTAACAAATTCTAGGTATTTATTTAGTTAAAGCAATTGTTGTTATCTTTTAGTTAAAGCAATTTTTCCTGTTATATGCAAATTTGCAGTGGACATGCCATATTTTGAACATGTCATATTTTGTACATGTCATATTTTTTCGAGTGGCCTATGTTTTGCCAGAATGTCGATTCGTTTAGGTTATGGCAAAGGTCATGCTGAATTTTGCTAAGTGTTTATTAATTTTGTTTTCATAGTTAAGCATTTGTTCTCGAGATCATGCTGAAGTTTGCTAAGTGTTTATTAATTTTGTTTTCATAGTTAAGCATTTGTTCTCGAGAACGACAATTCCTGGCCCGCATCCTCGTCGTCGACTCGATAGAGGAGGCTTGCTTGATTATAGGGGTCATGTCGTGGAATTGTCACGGCAGATGTCCTACTGTGAGGACTTAGTCGTGAGGCCAACGCATCTATGTGGTAGCTTGAGAGGGGTTGGGCGGAATCGAGAGACGCAACATAAGACAAGGATTTAGACAGCTTCGGGCCCCGGGAAACATCATCTGATAATAGCCCTACATGCTGTTTGTGGCTAGGTCTCATTATGCTCATGATGGAGACGCCGCATAAGCCGGCTCCCCTTTAGTTGTGTCTAGCCTTAGAGATTATTTTTCTTGCTTGTCCCTCTTGGGGAGCCCTGCCCCTCCTTATATATGTTGAAGGGGTGGGTTACATGTGGAGTCCTATTAGGATTAGGACTAGTCTATTACAAGTGGAATCCTAGTCTGCCCCCTTAAGGGAAAACTACTTATGCCTTTCCTAGTAAACCGGCCCACCAGAGTATAATCCGGCCTACTGGGCCATGGGCCTTGTCGTCCGTCTGATCCGCCCGCCGGGTCTCTAGTGGGTCACAATGTCCAGGTGGGTTATATGTAAACCGCCATCTCCGGGTGGATCGCCAGTGAATCGCCAATCTCCAGCTGGGCCATAATTCTGGCTGGGTCATACCGCAGTGTATATCCCTGATAGGTCATGTCCAGGACTGGGCTCCGCCTGGCTGGTACTGGGATGTGCTACCTTACGGGGCGTGCAGCTTGGTGAGGAGGTAGCTCGTCAACGACCCGGACCTTCTTTGCTGGCGGTCGCGTGGGCCAGTGACGGTGGGGAGGCCTTTGTCCACCGCGGAGGTGGTATCTCAACGTGTCAGCGAGGAGCATGAGCACGTCCATCGCTACATGGTTGCGTTGGAGGGCAAGTTCGACAGTACCTGGATGGTTCTTCATGCATCTCACTTGAGCTATGATCATGTGATGGTTCCTTATCTTTGGGTGTCCACCGCCCGTGCCGATACCCATCGTTTGCTAGGGTTCTAGCTGTGTTAGTGATGTTATATGCATGATACTATTCGAGATGTATTAGTGATAATATTCAACAATGTACAGACGCAAGAGATGATTTAGTTTTCTTATTGAATGCATGCTAATTTGAATACTAATTTGTTTTATGATTTAGTTTTTATTATTGAATGCACGTCTGTTTCAACTACATGAACATAGGAAATGTCTCACGATGATAGCGAAAGGGAATTTGGTATGTGCGAAGACGAGCGCGGCCTGTGCGACTAGCCTCACCTAGTTGGTGGTAGGCGCTTCAGTATCAAGCTGGATGAGAACTTCGAAGTGCATACACTAAGTCACAACCACAAGTCTTTTTTCGGAATCAAGCATGACTTCTTCTTTTCTTCAACTTATAATTTAATTTTTTTACTATTCTACTAGGGTATCCCCTGCCATGCAAGAATATATGTCTTGGATAAGGTTGCTTTCAGTACTATGGAAACTATGGAGGTAAAAAGAGTTAACTTGAGGACCGAGCATGGTTATAGTTTTCTCGCACAATTATACAATACAGACACATACACCCATTTTGAATGCAAACAATGGAGAGCACTATGCAAGGCTTATGCATTTGAGCCTGATATGCTTATCACCTTTGATATTCGTCCGGAAAAAGATATTGGAGATAATATCGACATCTGGGTCGATGTGTAGACGCCTCCAGTTCTACCATTATGTAAGTTTCTCAACCATATTTATGTCTTGGATAATGTTTATTCAAAAATAGTTGACAACTAATTTCTATTGACAGCTTATTTCCATTCAAGCAAACATGTCCGGCTCTTGGTAGACATGACCTACTACTGTCTCGGGGTTGAACTAAACTGCGAGGAGACAAATCATTATGTTTCATGGCTTGAGGATCTTCATACTATCAAGACAAATTATTTTCCTGGACTTAGAAATCTTAGTACTCAAAATGTGCGACCAATAGTGTTCGTACTGAACTATGGTCACATCTATTTAGGAAAGATTATAAGATTTTTGTTATTTGTACTCAGTTCATCTTTTGCATACAATATGTTTTAAGCTAAACTTCATTGCTAAGTATGTTACTATGATGTTCTTCAACAGGGACTCCCGATGATAGTTGTGCCTCAGTGGATCGAAGCTAAAGGTCACATGTCCATGGTTAGCATATGGCCAAGACTTCCTACATTGCACATGAGTGCATTCAGGATTTCTAGAAGCGAGCAAGTCTTAATAGTCAAAGACTAGAACAAAATTGTGAAGGATCATAGAGAAGTACTAGGGGGCAGCAATCAGAAGCATAGCCCACAATTAGGTGACAGGTTCATCTCCATGCTTCAATATTATGAATAAGGCGCGCTCCACATGTTCTATGCTATTTTACCTGAGAGAGAGAGAGAGAGTAGTAGGAGTGATTAACTAGCCAGAATAAATTTCAAGATGATGATGATGTGCTACACTATGTAGCTATGATGATTAGACAATGTTGGTGGTAATGACTGGCTATGATGATTATTAGCTAGTGTTGGTGGTAATTTTCCCTTACTTGCAACTCCTATGCTGAATTAGAGGCTATGTTGATGCTACTACTAATCATTGTTGGTGAAACAAATGCATCTAAATTTCCATCCATGAATACTGCATTTGAATTTTATTTTTTAATTTCTAATTAGTTAGCTGTAGCGTGGGGTGGGGAAAGCAGTGCTACTAGTACATACGATAGTAGTAGCATGTGTGGAGAAAGCAACACTACTAGTACTTAGTATATCTGCAGCATGGGGTAGAAAACGCGCTACTACTAATATTTAGCTGTAGCGCCATAGCAGTAGCGCGGGCACCCACGCTACTGGTATGCAAAAAACCCATGCTACTAGTAACGTTTTCCTAGTAGTGTTGATTTTTTCTGGAAATATGGGATTTTATAGCGTCGGTTTGGAGGTTAGTGGGGCCACCAGGTGGGCAGCACCCACCTGGGCCCGCCTGGGGGGCTGGAGCGCCCTGGTGGGTTATGCCCACCCAGGTGCCCCCCTTAGGTCCATCTTGGCTCCAAAAATTCTCTTTCATTGTACAAAAAATCCTCACAAAGTTTTTTTCCATTCCAAGAACTTTTATTTCTGCACAAAAACAACACCATGGTAGTTCTGCTAAAAACAGCGTCAGCCCGGGGTTAGTTTCATTCAAATCATGCAAATTAGAGTCCAAAACAAGAGGAAAAGCATTAGGAAAGTAGATACGTTGGAGACATATCAACTCCCACAAGCTAAAACCTTTGCTTGTCCTCGAGAAATTCAGTTGATAAACTAAAAGTGAAAAAGAAAAACTTTTACGTACTCTTTTGCTCTTGTTTCATAAATAAGCTTAAACAGCACCCAGGTTTTCAGCAAAGATTATAACTAACCATGTCGACAATAACACTTAAAATTTATATTAACTCATATCAATGACATAATCAACTAGAGAGCAATAATAAGATATCTCAAATAGCAACACGTTATCAAAATAACCATGATATAATATGACAATAGTGGTATCTCGCTAGCCCTTTCTGAGACCGCAAAACATAAATGCAGAGCACCCCCACAGTTCAAGGAGCGACTAAACATTGTAATTCATGGTAGAAAATATCAAGTCATGATGCACCCAACATTAGCTATACACAATACATCAGCATGACAGCAGTGCTCTCAGGTTCCGGCGCTTATTTGAGAAGGTGATGACACAACATAAAAGTAAATGGATAGTCCCTTCACAGAGGGAAGCAATGATTTGTAGAGGTGCCAGAGCTCATATTTTTAAAATAGAGATAAATGATATTTTGAGACATGCACCCTTCTTATTCACTTCACGATCATCGGTTATCAATATCTTCCATGCTAAGCACGCTAGTGGCAGTTCCCAAGCAGAAAGGTCAAGGTTATGGCTCCATTGGGAGTTTTTGTTTGATTATTTGTAAGCTCTTTTCTTTTTGCAGTTTGGGACTAGGCATCCCTATTACCGCCCTTTTCTCATGCGTTGGCGAGTGAATAAACACACGACCTGAGAATAACCTGCTTAGCATGGAAGATACCGACTACCTCCTGTCGTTCCATGAACGATCCAGGCACGCAAAAAGGATACTTATTTGAAGTTTTTAGAGGTGGCACATGCAAATTTACTTAGGACGGCAGGGTAATACCGCATATAGGTAGGTATGGTGGACTCATCTGGAATAACTTGGGTTTCAAGTTTTTGATGTCCAAGCAGAGTTCCAACTTAGTATAGGTGAAGGCTAGCAAATAGGTTGAGAAGCAGCCAGCTAGAGAGCAACAACATACATGAACATGCATTATGCATAAGTAACATTGGACACTAGCATGAGTAGGATATGAACACCATGAACGTAAATATCATAGAGGCTATGTCGGTTTTGATTCAACTACATGCATGAACATGTGCAATGTCAAGCCACTTGAACAATCACAGGAGGATACCATATCATCATACTACATCACAATCATTTTAACGCAATGTTGATATCCAAGATAAGTTTTATTCACTCCTAGCTACTTATGCATGGCATGAGAAACTATAATCTCTAATTGTCAGTGCAAACATGTTAGATCATAATAGGTTGAAGCGTCGATACTAGGTTAAACATATTTACAAAAATAGAATAAGTCGAGTTCATACCCGTTTCTCTCTGCCATGGCCAGTTCATCTAATATCTTCATTATTGCCTTTCACTTGCACGTCCGAACGATTTGAAATTATAATAGTGCAAGAGTGTCATGGAGTAAGCTGGAATCTGCAAACATTTTATTCAAGAGGAGAAGACAAGGTAATATGGGCTCTTTGTTAGATCAACATAATGCAAATGAGAGCCACTCAACATTTTCATCATGGTATTCTCCTTGGTATGACTCGATAAATGAAAAAGAAATTCAGATAAACACACTGAAATATTTTTGGAGTTTTTGGTTTTTCGAAAGCAAGCAAACGAAAAAGAGAAAAGCAAAAACGAGAAGAACTATTTACACGGGAATTCTCCCAATAAGTAAAATAAGAACAAGGAAATCTTTTTGGGTTTTCTTTTAGTGCTGCAACAATTTAAACTAGGAAGAAAAATAAAAAAAGAAGCAAAAAACATATTTTTGAATTTTCTCAAAGTTTTTTCAAACATACAAGAAGAAAGCATGAAAATAAATTAAGCATGGATGCTACAATGAAAAAGTGTGGACACCGACAACTGAAATGAAATGTGTGAACATGAATATAATTTCGCTTGAAACACGTATTCCCCCAAGCTTAGGCTTTTGGCCTAGCTTGGTAATCAGTCAGTAGCCTAGATGGTAGTTGGCGTGGTAGCTCGCGGAGGCCCTCGGTGTTGATGCCTCAGCCCGCTGTGTTGCCTCCACTGCTGTGTTGTGAGCTCGAGCATCGCTCTCTAGAACATAATCTTCCCTTGCTGTGATAGTCAAAAAGAGCGGGCGCAGGCAAATATGTACGCACAATAGTGGTTTGGTTAAACAACAAGTTATACGTGAAGTCATGAGATTGTCCTTTGAGGATCTTATGGCTTTTTAAAGCCTTAAGATCTAAATACTGCGTGGGTAGGATAGGGTCAAAGGGCAGAGGTGGAACACCCAGCTCCCTTACTAAACGCGCGGCATAAATTCCACCATAAAAATATCCACTGCTAGAGTTGTGCCGCAGTCTGTGTGCAACAATCGCTGCAAGATTATAAACCTTCTCATCGGTGAGAGCGACACGTATGAGGCTCAAGTCTAGAGCACAACGTGTACTACAGTCTTGCTTGCCTACTATGCATTTTCCATTGAATAATGCAAAGTACTGAATTGCAGGAAAATGTATGCTCTTTATTCTACCTTGTGCCACCCCGTAGTTTCACCAAAGCAAAGACTAGTTAAGAAAGACTCAAACTCAGACCTAGGTGGCTCATCGAGTAAACCCCAAAATGGAATTTTGTAGAGGTGAGCAATCCTTTCTAGAGAAATGGTAAATGGATTATCATAAACTTTAAAAGACACCGTAGACTCCCGGGGGTAGAATTTAAATTCTTCAACAAATGATTCGGTGAGGAGGAAGCGTTGATCACACTTATCTAACATGTAGGGATCGAGTTTGGTGTTATGAACTAGTTGCTCAAATTGTTCCTTAATACTAACTCTCACCATGTAATCGTCACATGGCTATAAGCATGTTTTGGTTGTCGCACTTGGAACAGATTTTTCACTTGGTTCAGCTTGGGACCGGCGAACGGAGCTGTTACTAGAGGATGCCTCCGAGGATCTCCTCCTTGAAGAACTCCTTCCAAAGAAGTTCATAATGTTCGCGTACAATTTTCTGAAAAATTTTGGTCATGAAAAGTTTATTAACGAAACTTCACAAGATTGATAGCAACTACTCATAGAGATGTATAGAGGCCATATCAAGCATTCAAACTACTTAGAACTCTAAGAATTCAACATGCAAGTTCATCTACAGCAGCAACAAGAGTAGCTAATTATTATAAGTATAAACCACTAAAACAAAACTAATTGAACACATGGAGGAGTCACATACCAAGCAACAAATCCCTGAAATAGTTTTGGAAATGGAGCTTCGAGCAAAGAGATCGAAATCCTTGGTCTCGGGAGCAAGAACACGAGAGAGTGTGTGTTGGTGATTTTTTCTAGGTGAATGGAGTGGTGTGGGAGGAAGAAGTAAGTGAGGGGTCCCACCAGGTGGGAAGCACCCACCAAGGCATGCCTGGGGGTGCTGGCGTGCCTAGATGGGTTGTGCCCACCTGGTGCACCTCCCTCAGGTATTATTTGCACCAGAAAATCATAAATATTTAGAAAAAAATTGTGTCAGGCTTTGAGAGCATTCTGAGAACTTTAATTTTTGGGTCATTTTTTATTGCACGGAAAAGGCAGAAAACAGACAAGGCATGGCATTTTATTTTATTTAACTAATAAAAATAGAAAAAAAGGTAGGGACAGAAGGTAGTGCTTACTAAATTCATCAACTTCATACCTCTCAAAAATGATCCATTAATAAGGTTGATAAAGTCTTACTAACAACCACTTTCGATTAGCATGAAACCAAAGAACTTTCGTGAATCACTAAGTTACCTCAATGGGGATATGAATGTCCCCGACAATAAGCATTTCATATTTCTGTTTGACAGTAGGTAGAGGTAGTTGAAACTTCCAATAGTGATTGTCGGAGATTTTTCAATAACATTAATACCATTCACCTGGAATGGTTTCTTCGGAAAGTGCATCGTATGCTCATTACCATTGATATGAAAAGAGATCTTGCTTTTGTTGCAATCAATAACAGCCCCTACGGTATTCAAGAAGCGTCTACCAAGGATAATCAACATATTTTCATCCTCGGGCATCTCAAGTATAACAAAGTCAGTCAAAATAGTAACATTAGCAACAACAACGGGCACATCCTCACAAATACCGATAGGTATGACAATTGATTTATCAGCCATTTGCAATGATATTTCAGTGGGTGTGAGTTTATTCAAATCATGCCTTTTATATAAAGAAAAAGGCATAACACTAACACAAGCTCCCAAATCACATAAAGCAGTTTTCACACAATTTCTTTTAATGGAGCAAGATATAGTTGGTATTCCCGGATCTCCAAGTTTTTTAGGTACTCCATCTTTGAAAGTGTAATTAGCAAGCATAGTGGAGATTTCAGCTTCCGGTATTTTTCCCTTATTGCTGATGATATCTTTCATATACTTTGCATAAGGAGGCATTTTCATGATATCAGTCACGCGAGTGCGCAAAAAGACTGGTCTAATCATTTCAGCAAAGAGTTCAAATTCTTCATCATCTTTCTTTTTAGTTGATTTAGGTGGAAAGGGGATAGGATTTTGAACCCATGGTTCTCTTTCCTTACCATGTTTTCTAGCCACAAAGGTCACTTTTGTCATATCTTTTATTGTTAGGTTGTGGGTTGTCAAGATCTACAGCTGGTTCTATCTCAATATCATTATCCCGTTCTTTAGCATTAGGTTAAGTGTCTTCATGAACTTCATCATTATCTTTTTCATTATCAGAAGGTGAGTGTTCATTACCAGATTGAATTTGAGCATTATAGGTAGAAACTTCATTATCATTATCAGGAGGTTTTTCTACTTCAGGTTCACTAGAGGTAGGCAAAGTCTTATCATTTTTCTTCTTCTTTTTCTTTTTAGAAGAACTAGGTGTACTGGTGTTGTTCCTTTGAGAATCTTTTTCAATTCACTTTGGATGCCCCTCAGGAAAAAGCGGTTCCTGAGTCATTTTACCTCCTCTAGTTGCTACTCTAACATCAAAGTCACTTATTATTGTTCATTTCATCAAGTAACTCTCTTTGAGATTTAGCAACCATTTCTAATTGAGTTTGAACCATAGAGGCATGTTTTCCTACACCTCTAACATCATTTGAGATTCTAAATAACAAGTCACTTAGCGAGCAATCATATCAAAGTTGTATTTCAGTTGTTTCATAACATTTGCATTGAAGTGATCTTTGCTTTCTAATGTAATTACCAAACACATAAAGACATTGAATAGGATGTTTAGTACGAGGATCATCACTATCATTGAATTTCATTAAAGATTTTACCTCTACCACCTTGGGTGGTGGTGGTGCTTCAAGCCCATGTATTTCTTCGATAGGTGGTCAATTTTTAACATCCTCGGCCTTAATACCGTTTTCCTTCATAGATTTCTTTGCCTCTTGCATATCTTCAGGACTGAGATATAAGATACCCCTCTTCCTCGGAGTGGGTTTAATAGGTCTTTTAGGAGGAGTCCAATCATCATGATTTTTCAACATGTCTTTCAATAATTCTTCAGCTTGCCCAATAGTTCGTTCCATGAAAACACAACCAGCACAACTATCTAAGAAGTCCCTAGCTAGAAGCATCGGTTAGTCCATTATAGAAGATATCAATTATTTCATTTTTCTTAAGAGGATGATCAGGCAAAGCATTAAGCAATTGGAGAAGCCTCCCCCAAGCTTGTGGGAGCCTCTCTTCTTCTATTTGCACAAAATTAAATATTTCCTACAAGGCAGCTTTTTTCTTATGAGTAGGGAAATATTTTTCAGAGAAGTAATAGATCATATCCTAGGGACTATGCACACAACCAGGAGCAAGAGTATTGTACCAAGCTTTAGCATCACCATTTAATGAGAACGAAAATAACTTGAGAATATAGTAATAGCGAATCTTCTCATCATGAGCAAAAAGGGTGGCTATGTCATTCAACTTAGTAAGATGTGCCACAATAGTTTCACTTTCATAACCATGTAAAGGATTGGATTCAACCAAAGTGATTAACTCTGGGTCTACATAGAATTCATAATCCTTATCAGCAATAACAATAGGTGAAGTAGCAAACTCAGGATCACATTTCATTTTAGCATTCAGAGATCTTTCTTTATACTTGCATAGTAATTTCTCTATATCATCTCTATCCTTACAAGCAAGAATATCTCTAGTTGCCTCCTCACTCATAGGGTAACCTTCCGGTACCTTTGGCAATTCATATCTAGGAGGACTAGTTCTAGTAGGTGTTTCAGTAGTTTCAGTTTCAAGTTCATCATCAGATTCAACAATATCAGGTTGTATTACTCTAGCAATTTGTTCATCAAGAAATTCACCCAGTGGCACATCATCAAGCAAGGTACTAGCATCATCATGAGTAACATTCATATCAGAAGTAGCATCATCAATAACTTGAAACATATCAGAATTAATAACATGTTGTGGATTTGCGAGTTTACTTATAACAGAATGTGAATCTAAAGCAGAACTGGATGGCAGTTCTTTACCTCCCCTCGTCTTTGAGGGAAAATCTTAGTCTTAGCATCCTTCAGATTCTTCATAGTGATAATATGATAATAATCCCAAGTGACTCAACAAATATAGCTATGTTCCCCGGCAACGGCGCCACAAAAAGATCTTGATAACCCACAAGTATAGGGGATCGCAATAGTTTTCGAGGGTAGAGTATTCAACCCAAATTTATAGATTCGACACAAGGGGAGCCAAAGAATATTTGAAGGTATTAGCAGCTGAGTTGTGAATTCAACCACACCTGGAGATTAATTATCTGTAGCAAAGTGATTAGTACCACAGTAGTATGATAGTTTTGATGATAATAGCAGTAGCAACAGTAACGGTAACAGTGATAGCAGTGATATTGTAGCAGTAACAATGGCACTAGCAACAGTAGTGACTTAGCAAGAACAATATGAGATAAATTCCTAGTCATTGGATCAGTGACTCGTTGGATGATATTCATCATGAGACAGTTATAACCTAGGGCGATACGACACTAGCTCCAGTTCATAGATATAATGTAGGCATGTATTCCGTAAATAGTCATACGTGCTTATGGAAAGAACTTGCATGACATCTTTTGTCCTACCCTCCCGTGGCAGCGGGTTCCTATTGGAAACTAAGGGATATTAAGGCCTCCATTTAATAGAGAACCGGAACAAAGCATTAGCACACTATGAATACATGAACTCCTCAAACTATGGTCATCACCGGGAGTGGTCCTGATTTCTGTCACTCCGGGGTTGCCGGATCATAACACGTAGTAGGTGACTATAACTTGCAAGATCAGATCTAGAACATGGATATAATGATGATAACATAAACGGTTCAGATCTGAAATCATGGCACCCGGGCCAAAAGTGACAGGCATTAAGCATGACAAAGTCATAGCAACATCAATCTCAGAAGATAGTGGATACTAGGGATCAAGCCCTAACAAAACTAACTCGATTACATGATGAATCTCATCCAATTCCTCACCGACCAGCAAGCCTATGAAGGAATTACTCACTCCCGGTGGGGAGCATCATTGAATTGGCGATGGAGATGTGTTGGTGACGATGAACATCCAAGATCCCCCTCTCCAGAGCCCCAAACGGACTCCAGATCTGCCCACCCGAGGAAGAATAGGGCTTGGCAGTGGCTCCGTCTCGTGAAACGTGATAATTTTGTCTCCCTGATTTTTTCTGGCAATATGGGATTTTATAGCGTCAGTTTGGAGGTTAGCGGGGCCACCAGGTGGGCAGCACCCACCTGGGCACGCCTGTGGGGGCTGGCGCGCCCTGGTGGGTTGTGCCCACCTAGGTGCCCCCTCAGGTCCATCCTAGCTCCAGAAATTCTCTTTTATTGTATAAAAAATCCTCGCAAAGTTTTGTTCCATTCCGAGAACTTTTATTTCGGCACAAAAACAACACCATGGTAGTTCTGTTGAAAACATCGTCGGTCCGGGGTTAGTTTCGTTCAAATCATGCAAATTATAGTCCAAAAGAAGAGGAAAAGCGTTATGAAAAGTAGATACATTGGAGAGTATCAGGGCCAAAGGGAAGTAGTTGGCGAACACCTTCTCATCTCTCCCCCCGATAGCCTGAACAACGATTGTGTAGATGCTCAGGAAGTCTGCCGGTTCAGCCTCCTGTCGTACTTCTCAGGTATCTCCAGCTTGAACGTGTGAACGAATGGCCAATGTACTTGCCGCAGCTCACAGGTGAAGGCAGGGCAGCCAACCTCGAAGGGTAGGAGCCTGCCAGCACTGAGCCCGGGCTCGTCGACGGCGGGGCCGCCGCTCCCGTCGGCTTGGAGAAGGTCGCCGTGGCGCCCGTCTCCTCTCCGCCAATCTTTCGGGGTTCACCGTTGGCCTGGACGTGCTCGAGGGTCAGAGGAGGCCATAGAGACGTCGTCGGGGTCTTGATTTGGTTGAGCTCGTGCTGGCTGCCGTGGCGGGGACTGCACTGTGGGGATGGCTCCCTCCGTACGAGCAGCAGCATGAGCCGTTGTCGTCGCTTGGGGAGGTCGTGGTGGTCTAGCTCGCTGAGATCCTTAGGATTCAGCAGAAGTGAGGAGACTTTGGATGATGGAGCGCCACTCATCCATATGCTCGGCCGGTGGTGGAAACCAAAGCAACAGCTGAGCCCGCGCCATGGCCTCCGAGGCTATGCTTGGCATAGATGATGATGAAGTCGATCACGCCGTCGCTTGGCTCCGGATGGAGCCAGCGGTGGTAGCATTGTGCCCCCGCTGTTGTGGTGCAACCACCTTGGATGGCAGGGTGGTGAGGAAGAGCCTCTAGAGGGCCAGTGGTTCCGTTGGGCGCAGCGGGTTGGTCGACTCATCCGAGAAAAGCACGCGCATTGCGGTCGCGCCTGTGACAGGGGCGGACGGAGGGCGGTGGTTCGCCCCAGACCAAGCGCCATCGTTGTGGTTGTGCCCATCAACGAGCGGAGTGTGGCCGTCGAGGTGTTGCTTATGTTGCTCCCCTCCGGCGCCTCCTGCTCCTATGTCGGGCTCATGGGAAATGGTGGTTGTGCCGCCTGCTCCGGCCACATCCCCAGCAGCGTTTGTGTCCTCGCGTGTCTCTGTGCCCCCAGGAGGGTTGGAGGCTGCGGGCGGGGAAGCCTTCGAGGTGGATGGATGAGCCGAAGAGGCTGGTTTCTTCTTGGGCGCCATGGTTGACGGTGCCGTCGAAGATGTAGATGGCGATGAAGGTGACGAGCAGCTCACGTCTTTAGGTTCGCACAAGCAATCCCCCTACCTGGCGCGCCAAAGATGTCGCGGGAAACCGCGGCCACCTACTGGGCCAGGGCGGCCCCACTACTAGAAAAACCGCTACTAATGGCGCACCTAATTTGGCCATTAATGGCGCATCACTGGTGCGCCATTACTAGCACGCCATTAGTATTTTTTACTAATGGCACACCACTGGTATACTAATGGCGCACCACTGGTGCGCCATTAGTATAGGCCACGGTGCGCCATTAGTATGCCTCCCAGGGCCATGTATACCCAGGTGCTTTGGCATACTAATGGCGCACGACGAAGGGATGCACCATTAGTAACCGAGGCATACTAATGGCGCACTGTCCAGTGATGCGCCATTAGTATGCTTTGTCATACTAATGGCGCACTGTCATGTGATGCGCCATTAGTATGAATATTAGGTTTTTTATTTTTTTTCTGTTTTTTGCACAGGTTACAAAATGTATAATTTGACAAAATATAGACAGCACACATCAATAACAGATTCATCGAATACAATAGAAGATTAGTCTTTGAATACAATTCATCATATTAGTCTCCGAATACAATTCATCATATTAGTCTCCGAATTGAAAAGACCGAACAAAGATAGAACATTATATTACAAGTCTCGAGACCGCGAGTAGCGAGTTTGTCTTCACATTACAAGTCGATATCGATCATCTAAACTACCATCACATAGAAGAGAGCTGCGGTCATCACGATGAGCATCATCACGATGAAACTCGTCTTCATCCGGTTCCTCCAACGCTCCCTCCCCTCTCCCGCTAGATAGCGGGCGTATCTAGATTCGGCCTCGGCCCTAGTGGTGTACCCTTTGTAACTGTTACCGCTGAATCGGTGAACCTGTCTCCGACACTCCTCCCAGTCATCGTAGACTCCGGGAACCTTACCCTTGTACACGACATACGTCGGCATCGCTATACAATCTGAACTTTTTTTTGTCATCTATGTGCTCATTTAACTTTGATCCAAATAGTATCAAAGTTCTTAGAAACAAGCAGCTCTGCTAACAAAGAACAGTAAAAATGGGGCTTGCCTTAAGATGGGAAGTAAAGTTGCAAACTGAATATGTAGCTGCTAGGACCCAGTTTATCTTTCATGCACTCTGCTTCAACACAAATGTGCTCTGCTTCAACACATTGGAAACTGAGTTCTGACTGCTACAAATTCAGTTTTCAGATACCAGCAATCAGGAGCCTACATGGTACCATTTTGTTATCCTAGCAAGAACAGCATGAGCCAAACAAGTAAATGGAAAACATGTTTCCTCAACAAGCAAAAAGGGAAAATGCAATTTATGGCACATAGATGTTGATCCACTGACATTCATAAATTTCAGAAGAGAAAACAGCAGGCATTGCGCATGCAGTATTTACTGCTAACCAGGGAGAAGAGGTTCTTATTTTCACTCCCAACAACAAGCAGGAAAACGTCTACATCGATGCACTCGGACGAAGAAAGTGCAGCATACATATAGTTCATAACAGAGTGCACTGTGTGCAGAAACAGGAAGCGTACTATCAATCATCCACATATTTTTCGACAAAGATCAATCATCTATATAGTAAGGGATAGCTAAATTCGCACTTTACTAAACAAACTATCCCTCAAGTTATGCTATGAAAACATATTCAGTTTTTGAGACACCAACAATTAAGAACCTACAGACAAGTATTAAGAGAGCAGCTACACTAGGATTAAAGAAATTGACTCCTAACTACTACCCAGTTCAGCGTTGAGACTCCACCAATTAAGGTCCTACATAGTAATAGACCATCTAAAATAGCATTCCACTACTACCCACTACAAGCAGTATGTGCTAAACTAGCATGTCACTACTACAGACTAGATTGGAAACTGGGTCCTAGCAGCTACATATTCAGTTTGCAACATAACCAATCAAGACCCTACAAGGTGCCACTTGTTCATCCTACCAAGAACAGCAGCATCCAGAAAAGCCCCATATTTCATGCACTCTGCTTCTACACAAATGTGCTCTGCTCCTAGCTAGTTTCAGTTCAGATCTGATTACTCTTTGCTCTTATCCTGGTTTAGATCTTGTGGTAATTAAATAAATGTCCGTATATGCAATTGCAGACCAAAACAAAACTACAATTAACAGCCCCTGTTTTATTGCAAGTAAATTTGCTATCTTATACTCCCTCCTCTCTGGATTAGAGATCCTGCGTGTAAATCTAGGTTGTCTATTTTACCAACATAACAATACATATCACAAAAGTTATACCGTTAGTAGAAAGTACAATAAATCTTCAGCAAGAACCAGTAAGGTCCATATAGGGCTCTGGCTCCAACTATATCATGTTTTATTTAAACACAGTATGTTTCAATTCCTCCTCTATACAAATCTTGAGCAAGGACCAGCATATAGTATATGTCAACGATTCCGCAAGCAAGAACACGAGGCTTACTTGAGATCCAAAGAGTAGCTACCGGACTAGAGATATCGGGAACTAAACTATCAACGAAATCAATCACAGCAACTAAATCGATCCAGCACAAAAACGAAACGATAAAGATCACCGATCCGTAGAGCCACGCGTGAGGAGGCGTAGGGGAGGGAGGGAGGGAGGGAGGGGAGGGGAACCTTTCTTGGGCTGCTGGCGATGGGGATCGCTGCTTCTGCTACGACGGCGGAGGCCGCGCTTCCGCTCCCTGGTTCGGGGCGGCGGGGCGACGGACGGTGGTGTCGGGGCGGCGGGGCGACGGTGGTGTCGGGGCGGCGTCGAGGGCGGTGGGGCGACGGTGGTGTCGGGGCGGCGTCGAGGGCGGCGGGGCGACGGTGGTGTTGGGGCGGCGCTGGGGCGGCGGGGCGACGGTGGCGTCGGGGCGGCGTCGAGGGCGGCGGGGCGACGGTGGTGTCGGGGCGGCGCTGGGGCGGCGGGGCGACGGTGGCGTCGAGGGCGGCGGGGCGACGGTGGTGTCGGGGCGGGGCGACGGTGGCGTCGGGAGAGGAGATCGGGGAAGGGGATCGCGGGCGAGGGCGAGGGAGAGAGAGGGGATCGGTACGAAGTAGGGGCGCACAATACTAATGGCGCACCACCCCTCGGTGCGCCATAAGTACATTAGTAGTTTTGCAAAAAAAGGAATAAAAAAATAAAAAAAACAACATTAGTGGCGCACTCTCTGGCAGGTGCGCCATTACTAGTTACAACTAGTAATGGCGCACTACCTATGGATGCGCCATTAGTATGTTTGGACAGGCGCACTAGTTCAAAAAAAATTTTTGATACTAATGTCGCACCATGTGCCAGGTGCGCCATTAGTAGTTTCAACTCTAATGGCGCATCAGAAGGTGGTGCGCCATTAGTATATACTAATGGCGCACCACTTGTCTGGTGCGCCATTAGTGTCAATCCCATCTATAGCCCTTTTTCTAGTAGTGCCCCTTGCTGGTTTGGCAGGGGAACGTCGTGTTGCACAAAGAGCAGACCAACATGGGGCAGCGCGGCAGAGATCACACAGGCGGTTTTACCAAGGTTTGCGCCGCCGGGAGGCATAAAACCCTACTCCTGCTTGGTGGATTGATTGTGGAAATGTGGTGGCGGGACATGCTACCTCTTGAGCACTGCGTTGGATTTGCCCGAAGAGGAGAGGATGGTGCAGTAAAGTAGCGTAAGTATTTCCCTTAGTTTTTGAGAACCAAGGTATCAATCCAGTAGGAGATCACGCACGAGTCCCTCGTACCTACACAAAAGGATAGCTACTCGCAACCAACGCGATTAGGGGTTGTCAATCCCTTCTCGGTCACTTACGAGGGTGAGATCTAATAGAGATGATAAACAATATTTTTGGTATTTTTGATATAGAGATGCAAAGTAAAAAGTAAAAGGCAAAGTAAAAACAAAGCAAGTAAATAAAGTAATAGAGATTGATATGATGAGAATAGACCCGGGGGCCATAGGTTTCACTGGTGGCTTCTCTCAAGAGCATAAGTATTCTACGGTGGGTGAACAAATTACTGTTGAGCAATTGATAGAAAAGCGAATAATTATGAGATTATCTAGGTATGATCATGTATATAGGCATCACGTCCAAAACAAGTAGATCAAAATGATTATGCATCTACTACTATTACTCCACTCATCGACCGCTATCCAGCATGCTTGTAGAGTATTAAGTTAAAAACAGAGTAACGCCTTAAGCAAGATGACATGATGTAGAGGGATAAATTCATGCAATATGATAAAAAAAAACATCTTGTAATCCTCGATGGCAACAATACAATACGTGCCTTGCAACCCTTTCTGTCACTAGGTAAGGACACCGCAAGATTGAACCCAAAGCTAAACACTTCTGCCATTGCAAGAACTACCAATCTAGTTGGCCAAACCAAACGGATAATTCGAAGAGACTTGCAAAGATAACTCAATCATACATAAAAGAATTCAGAGAAGAATCAAATATTATTCATAGATAAGCTGGATCATAAACCCACAATTCATCGGTCTCAACAAACACACCGCAAAAAGAAGATTACATCGAATAGATCTGCACAAGAGAGGGGGAGAACATTGTATTGAGATCCAAAAAGAGAGAAGAAGCCATCTAGCTACTAGCTATGGACTCGAAGGTCTGAAGTAAACTACTCACACTTCATCGGAGAGGCTATGGTGTTGATGTAGAAGCCCTCCGTGGTAGATGCCCTCTCCGGCGGAGCTCCGGAACAGGCCCCAAGATGAGATCTCGTGGATATAGAAAGCTGCGGCGGTGGAATTAGGTTTTTGGCTCCGTATTTGATCTAATGGAGGTACGTAAGTATATATAGGAGGAAGGAGTATGTCGGTGGAGCAACATAGGGCCCACGAGGCAGGGGGCGCGCCCAGGGGGTCGCGCCCTCCACCCTCGTGACCTCCACGGCTGTTCCTTGGAGCAGGGTCCAAGTTTCCTGGATCACGTTCGGTGAGAAAATCACGTTCCCGAAGGTTTCATTCTGTTTGGACTCCGTTTGATATTCTGTTTCTTCGAAATACTAAAATAGGCCAAAAACAGCAATTCTGGGTTGGGCCTCCAGTTAATAGGTTAGTCCCAAAAATAATATAAAAGTGGAAAATAAAGCCCAATATAGTCCAAAACGGTAGGTAAAGTAGCATGGAGCAATCAAAAATTATAGATACATTGGAGACATATCAAACATCCCCAAGCTTAATTCCTGCTCATCCTCGAGTAGGTAAATGATAAAAAAAGAATTTTTGATGCGGAGTGATACTTTGTCATAATTTCAATGTAAATCTTCTTAATTGTGACATGAATATTCAGATCTGAAAGATTCAAGACAAAAGTTCATATTGACATAAAAGTACTAATACTTCAAGCATACAAATTAAAGCAATCATGCCTTCTCAAAATAGCATGGTTAAAGAAAGTTATCCCTACAAAATCATATAGTCTGGATATGCTCTATCTTCATCACACAAAGTATTTAATCATGCACAACCCCAATGACGAGCCAAGCAATTGTTTCATGCTTTAGAAATCTCAAACTTTTTCGACTTTCATGCATTACATGAGCGTGAGCCATGGACATAACACTATAGGTGGAATAGAATGGTGGTTATGGAGAAGACAAAAAGGAGAAGATAGTCTCACATCAACTAGGCGTATCAATGGGCTATGGAGATTCCCGTTAATAGATACAATGTGAGTGAGTAGGGATTGCCATGCAACGGATGCACTAGAGCTATAAGTATATGAAAGCTCAAAAAGAAACTAAGTGGGTGTGCATCCAACTTGCTTGCTCACGAAGACCTAGGGCACTTTTGAGGAAGCCCATCATTGGAATATACAAGCCAAGTTCTATAATGAAAAATTCCCACTAGTATATGAAAGTGACAACATATGAGAATCTCTATCATGAAGATCATGGTGCTACTTTGAAGCACAAGTGTGGAAAAAGGATAGTAGCATTGTCCCTTCTCTATTTTTCTCTCATATGTTTTTTTATTTGGCCTTTCTCTTTTTTTCTTTTTTATGGCCACTCTTTTTTTATTTGGGCTTCTTTGGCCTCTTTTATTTTTCATAAAGTCCGGAGTCTCATCCCGACTTATGGGGGAATCATAGTCTCCATCATCCTTTCCTCACTGGGACAATGCTCTAATAATGATGATCATCAAACTTTTATTTTTCTTACAACTCAACAATTACAACTTGATACTTAGAACAAAATATGACTCTATATGAATGCCTCTGGCGGTGTACCGGGATATGCAATGAATCATGAGTGACATGTATGAAAGAATTGTGAGCGATGGCTTTGCCATAAATACAATGTCAACTACATGTTCATGCAAAAAGCAATATGACAAAAGTAATGCATGTCATATGAACGGAACGGTGGAGAGTTGCATGGCAATATATCTCGGAATGGCTATGGAAATGCCATGATAGGTAGGTATGGTGGCTGTTTTGAGGAAGGTATATGGTAGGTGTATGATACCGGCGAAAAGTGCACGGTATTAGAGAGGCTAGCAATGGTGGAAGGGTGAGAGTGCGTATAATCCATGGACTCAACATTAATCAAAAGAACTCATGCACTTGTTGCAAAAATTTAGAAGTCATCAAAAACCAAAGCATTAAACGCATACTCCTAGGGGGATAGATTGGTAGGAAAAGACCATCGCTCGTCCCCGACTGCCACTCATAAGGAAGACAATCAATAAATAAAATTGTGCTCCAAGTTCATCACAAAGCGGTTCACCATACGTGCATGCTACGGGAATCACAAACTTCAACACAAGCATTCTTTAAATTCATAATCACGCCAACCAGCATTGCTTTGATATTATCACCTCCATATCTCAAAACAATTATCAAGCATCAAACTTATCTTAGTATTCAACGCACTCAAAAGAAAGTTTTACAAATCTTGAATACCAAGTATATTAACTTTAAGCAAATTACCATGCTATTAACAACTCTCAAAATAATCTAAGTGAAGCATGAGAGATCAATAGTTTCTTTAAAACAAATCCACCACCGTGCTCTAAAAGATCTAAGTGAATTACTAGAGCAAAAATTGTTACGCTCAAAAGATATAAGTGAAGCACTATGAGCAAAACTATCAAGCTCAAAAGATATAAGTGAAGCACATAGAGTATTCTAGCAAATTCCAAATAATGTATGGCTCTCTCAAAAGGTGTGTAAAGCAAGGATGATTGTGGCAAATTAACAAGCAAAGACGCAAATAATACAAGACGCTCCAAGCAAAACACATGACATGTAGTGAATAAAAATATAGCTCCAAGTAAATTACCGATGGAAGTAGACGAAAGAGGGGATGCCTTCCGGGGCATCCCCAAGCTTTGACTTTTTGGTGTCCTTGGATTATCTTGGGGGTGCCATGGGCATCCCCAAGCTTAGGCTCTTGCCACTCTTTGTTCCATAATCCATCAAAAGAATTCACCCAAAACTTGAAAACTTCACAACACAAAACTCAATAGAAATCTCGTGAGCTCCGTTAGTGAAAGAAAACAAAAGACTACTTCAAGGTACTGTAATTAACTCATTCTTTATTTATATTGGTGTTAAACCTACTTTATTCCAACTTCCTTATGATTTATAAACTAATTTATTAGCCATAGATGCATTGAAATAAGCAAACAACACACGAAAAACAGAATCTGACAAAATCAGAACAGTCGGTGGCAATCTGTAACTAACGCAAACTTCTGGAACTCTAAAAATTCTACCAAAATAGGACGTACTAGACAATTTTTTTATTATTCAGCAGAAAAAAGAATCAACGCAAAATCTCGTTCCTTTGATTTAGTGATTTTTTTCTCGTGAGTGCAAAGTTTCTGTTTTTCAGCAAAATCAAATCAACTAGCATCATAGCTTATCCTATAGGTTCTACTTGGCACAAACACTAATTAATACATAAAACGACATCTAAACAGAAAGTATATGGATTATTTATTCCTAAACAGAAGCAAAAACAAAAAACACAAAATAAAATTGGGTTGCCTCCCAACAAGCGCTATCGTTTAATGCCCCTAGCTAGGCATAAAAGCGAAGATAGATCTAATGCGTGCCATAATAATAGGATAGATCTTGAAAACTCATCTCATATTCTCTACATTCGGCGGCAAGTTTTCTTTGAGGCAAGCAAAATTAATCAAAAGGGCTAAATTTAGTGGGACAGATGTCCCCAAGATCAATCATAGGAGGAACGGGTTCCTCCCTTGGCCCTTCATAATGCACAACTATTTCATCACTAAAAGCATTCTTTTGGCAAAATTTTGTGAGCCTATACTCAAGAGAGTAAACTAGCTCATTGTTTCGAAGAGCAAAATCATAATTGAGTTCATTTATGCAATCAACCAAGACATTGATAGGAACCTTTTTTTCTAAGGTTTTCATTAAAAGCAACGTAGTCCGAAGATTGAAAATGCCTAAATTCCTCTTGATCATAGAGGATGGCCTCTATGGGAGGGCGACCGGCGTCCACCCTATAGTGTGCAAAGATTTCTTTGGCCTCTCTTATGATAAATCTAAACTCATGAGCCAGGAAGATAGTAGCAGCATGCTTAACAGCAGAATCCTCAATATTGGAAAATTCTAGAAAAATTCTTTGTATGCAAGGATGCATATGCATAAATTGTCTTTCAAGTTCAACTACAAGCATCGCGATAGCATCCGCAAGACTACTAGTTCTATGAAGAATAGAACAACCCAAGGAAGGTAAAGCACCGGCACAAGTAAAGAAATCTTGAATAACACTTTTGCCAATAATGTTACCACTACAGATTCGAAACTTTTTGCTATGTAAGATAGGGGTTCATCGGCCGGAGCCTCGGGATTTTCCATGTTATCATTATTGTCCATATTGATGATAATCTCCCCAGTTCAGACATAGCGACAAACAAAAGCAAGGCGGGAGAAAGCGAGGAGGAGATTGGGAAAGAGATGGCGAATAAAACGGCAAGGGTGAAGTGGGGGAGAGGAAAACGAGAGGCAAATAATGTAATGCGAGAGATAGGGATTGTGATGGGTACTTGTATGGTTGACTTTTGCGCAAACTCCCCGGCAACGGCGCCAGAAATTCTTCTTGCTACCTCTTGAGCACTGCGTTGGATTTCCCCGAAGAGGAGAGGATGATTCAGTAAAGTATCGTAAGTATTTCCCTCAGTTTTTGAGAACCAAGGTATCAATCCAGTAGGAGATCACGCACGAGTCCCTCGTACCTACACAAAACGATAGCTACTCGCAACCAACGCGATTAGGGGTTGTCAATCCCTTCTCGGTCACTTACGAGGGTGAGATCTGATAGAGATGATAAACAATATTTTTGGTATTTTTGATATAGAGATGCAAAGTAAAAAGTAAAAGGCAAAGTAAAAACAAAGCAAGTAAATAAAGTAATAGAGATTGATATGATGAGAATAGACCCGGGGGCCATAGGTTTCACTGGTGGCTTCTCTCAAGAGCATAAGTATTCTACGGTGGGTGAACAAATTACTGTTGAGCAATTGATAGAAAAGCGAATAATTATGAGATTATCTAGGTATGATCGTGTATATAGGCATCACGTCCAAAACAAGTAGATCGAAACGATTATGCATCTACTACTATTACTCCACTCATCGACCGCTATCCAGCATGCTTCTAGAGTATTAAGTTAAAAACAGAGTAATGCCTTAAGCAAGATGACATGATGTAGAGGGATAAATTCATGCAATATGATAAAAAAACATCTTGTTATCCTCGATGGCAACAATACAATACGTGCCATGCAACCCTTTCTGTCACTAGGTAAGGACACCGCAAGATTGAACCCAAAGCTAAACACTTCTCCCATTGCAGGAACTACCAATCTAGTTGGCCAAACCAAACAGATAATTGGAAGAGACTTGCAAAGATAACTCAATCATACATAAAAGAATTCAGAGAAGAATCAAATATTATTCATAGATAAGCTGCATCATAAACCAACAATTCATTGGTCTAAACAAACACACCGCAAAAAGAAGATTACATCGAATAGATCTCCACAAGAGAGGGGGAGAACATTGTATTGAGATCCAAAAAGAGAGAAGAAGCCATCTAGCTACTAGCTGTGGACCCGAAGGTCTGAAGTAAACTACTCACACTTCATCGGAGAGGCTATGGTGTTGATGTAGAAGCCCTCCGTGGTAGATGCCCTCTCCGACGGAGTTCCGGAACAGGCCCCAAGATGGGATCTCGTGGATACAGAAAGTTGCGACGGTGGAATTAGGTTTTTGGCTCCGTATTTGATCTGACGGAGGTACGTAGGTATATATAGGAGGAAGGAGTACGTCGGTGGAGCAACAGAGGGCCCACGAGGCAGGGGGCGCACCCTCCACCCTCGTGTCCTCCACGGCTGCTCCTTGGAGTAGGGTCCAAGTCTCTTGGATCACGTTCGCTGAGAAAATCACGTACCCGAAGGTTTCATTCCATTTGGACTCCGTTCGATATTCGGTTTCTTCGAAATACTGAAATAGGCAAAAAACAGCAATTCTGGGCTGGGCCTCGGTTAATAGGTTAGTCCCAAAAATAATATAAAAGTGGAAAATAAAGACCAATATAGTCCAAAACAGTAGGTAAAGTAGCATGGAGCAATCAAAAATTATAGATACGTTGGAGACGCATCAGGACATAGTACACTTACCCGATAAGGGTTGCCTCAGGGTGGAAGCGACTACGCCCGTACGGAGGTGTGAGTTATCCAACTTTCTAACCTCTCGAATTGTTGTCATGGGCCTCCTTTTATAGGTTAATGGGTCACCACAGTGAAAAAATTAGTCATTAGACACTGATAAGATAGCAAATAGTGTTACCATACCAAACTCTACAGGCTGACAGTGTGCATTTAATGCGCCGCTTAGCATCACGTCATTGGTTTCCCGGCAAGGCTTACCGGGCTATCTTGCTTGCTCCACGCCTGCTTTCCTGACACGTCATAGGACGGGTGTCATCTGTGGGTTCTCTTGGTAGAAAGTGGTTGCCATGAGCGAATGGCTGCAACTTAATCACTCTGCGTCTTGACACCGCACTGATCGACGACATGAGTCATGGTGGAGTGGTCGGGGAGGTGATATGGCCTCTGCAGGTCCCAGCAGGCCCTGCCGGGACGCCTAGGTCATCTTCTTCTAGGGGTGGCCTCGCCCCTTGCCGGGCTCACCTGCCCGGCAAGGGAGGCCCCTTTCTTGATGATATCTTGTTCTTCTGGATGGGTCTTGGTCCCTCTGATATGCTTGTTGGTTCTTCGAATCTCTTGGTTTCTTGTACTTCATCTTGGACTACTGCTTCTATCTTGATCTTGTGCCTATGCACAGTCAGGGCAATAGACCCAGGGTCTATTGCACCGATAATACCATTAGATTCATTATTGAATATACTTTCACATCCTATAGATTTGCTCTTGTAAATGTTCATATTTTTTCTATAAATTTGGTCAAGCTTTATGAAGTTTGACTTCAGTCAAACCTAATATGCAGAGTAAATAAAAACGGAGGAACACTAGTAGAAAAAGGGTCAAACGTGAAGCATATTAGTGCCGGTTTGTATTTGAGCCGGCACAAATGTATACATTAGTGCCGGTTCCAACGGCTAGCCGGGCCGCTCTCATTAGTACCGGTTCGTGGCTAACCTTTAGCACCGGTTCATGCCACGAACCGGTACTAATGAGAGTGGTGGCAGGATGTTGTCAGTCTGGGCCCCCCTCCAGCACCTTTAGTACCGGTTCTTGGCACGAACCGGTACTAAAGGCCCTCCTACATAAACCCTTCGTCCACCCGAGCTCGCTCTGTTCTTCCCCTTTCCCCTCTCCTCTCTGTTCTTCCCCTCTTCCTCTCGAGCTCATCACACATTTTGCCCAAAATTTGTCAAGATTTGAAGGCCCCCATCCATTCAAATGATCACAAAGGTTAGCAACTTTGTCCTTTCATCTCTCATTGCTAGATTAGCTCTTGCAATGCTTTATATAGTTATTAATTTGTGAGTTTAGTAATTTGGGAGGAAATATATATATATGTGCTAGTATTTGATTTATATGCAATTTGAGGTTAAAATAACACTTAGTTTGCATACGTAGGTGTGGTTTACTTAGTGCCTTCTAAATCTCCGTCGTAACCACCGTCGATCGCCCGCACCGTCCCGTCGCCGGCACCACCTTGTGGTGAGCCTCTTGTTCATGAAATTTTATATAAAAAATTGATGTTTGTGTGATTTGGATATATAGTTACTCGTATAATAATTATCTTACCCGTACGTTATTTGTTATACATAGTGCCATGGTTTTGATATCCGTCCCCGTCGGCCCTCGTCCTTGTTATGATTCGGATGTGGTATATTCTCTTTTAAAACTATTTGTTGCATTTCGTGTTTATGACAAATTATGCCCATCAAGTTGACATAGATATTTTTATCTAGGAGGTATGTGAACCGGAAATTCCAACCGACCCTATTGTCGAGAGGTTAAATTTAGTTGAAAGAGAAAACGAGTACTTGAAAGAAAAATTGAAAAGAATTGAGGGGGAGAAGATGGAATTGGAGTTGCATGTTGCCGATGTCGTCGATGATCACAAGATCAAGAAGGAGAAAATGCGCTTGAAGATTAGAAAGATTAGAAAATATGCCATCGATAGTGAGGCTTGGTATCATTATGCTGTTGGATCAATTGTTACCTTAGTTGCGATCTTGATCGCATTTGTTGTTGCATTTAAATGCTTTAGCTAGAGAGTTATTTGTTTGTTGCATTTAAGTGTTGTATGAACTTTATGTATGAACTTGTATTAATTTGGTCTATTCGGTGTTGTGTAATGAAGATGAGCCGGCAATGGATGTACGATGACCGATGCTCTCCCCAGTTCGTTGAGGGCGTGCATACTTTTCTGCTTGCGGCTGAGGCAAACAAGCGGGCGGATGGTTTTATGCCTTGTCCATGTGCTGGCTGTAAGAATGGTCGCAATTACTCTACGTCAAGAACCATTCACGTCCACCTGTTTGAGTCCGGTTTCATGCCCCACTATAATGTTTGGACCAAGCACGGAGAAAGAGGGGTTATGATGGAAGACAATGAAGAAGAAGAGGACGACGACAGCTATCCTGGCCATGGGTTCCCTGAATACGATGATACAACAATGGGGGAAGAAGCTGAGCCGGTAATGCGGGAAGAAGCTGAGCCGGCAATGCGGGAAGAAGCTGAAGAAGAGGCATCAGATGAGCCCGTTGATGATCTAGGTCGGGCCATTGCCGATGCAAAGAGAAACTGCGCAAGTGATTTGGAGAAGAAGAAGTTGCAGCGCATGTTAGAGGATCACAAAAAATTGTTGTACCCGAATTGCGTAGGTGACAAGAAAAAGCTGGGCACCACACTGGAATTGCTGCAATGGAAGGCAGAGAATGGTGTATCTGACAAGGGATTTGGAAAGTTGCTGGTAATGATAAAGGATATGCTTCCAAAGGACAACGAATTGCCCGAGAGTACGTACGAAGCAAAGAAGGCTGTCTGCCCTCTAGGGTTAGAGGTGCAGAAGATACATGCATGCCCTAATGATTGCATCCTCTACCGCGGTGAGTACGAGGATTTGAACGCTTGCCCGGTATGTGGTGCATTGCGCTATAAGATCAGCCGCGATGAGCATGGTGATGTCGAGGGCGAGCGCCCCAGGAAGAAGATTCCTGCCAAGGTGATGTGGTATTCTCCTATAATACCACGGTTGAAACGTTTGTTCCAAAACAAAGAGCATGCCAAGGCGATGCGATGGCACAGAGAAGACCGTAAGAAAGACGGAAAGTTGAGAGTACCCGCTGACGGGTCGCAGTGGAGAAAAATCGAAAGAAAGTACGGGAAGGAGTTTGCAGATGACGCAAGGAGCGTATGGTTTGGTCTAAGCGCAGATGGCATTAATCCTTTTGGGGAGCAGAGCAGCAACCATAGCACCTGGCCTGTGACTCTATGTTTGTATAACCTTCCTCCTTGGTTGTGCATGAAGCGGAAGTTCATTATGATGCCAGTGCTCATCCAAGGCCCTAAACAACCCGGCAACGACATTGATGTGTACCTAAGGCCATTAGTTGAAGAACTCTTACAACTGTGGAATGGAACAGGTGTACGTGCATGGGATGAGCACAAACAGGAAGAATTTGACCTAAAGGCATTGCTGTTCGTGACCATCAATGATTGGCCTGCTCTCAGTAACCTTTCAGGACAGACAAACAAGGGATACCACGGATGCACGCACTGTTTGGATGATACCGACAGTATATATTTGAATAGTTGTAAGAAGAATGTGTACCTGGGACATCGTCGATTTCTTCCGAGCAGGCATCCCGTAAGAAAGAAAGGCAAGCATTTCAAAGGTGAGGCGGATCACCGGACGAAGCCTCGCCACCGTACTGGTGCTGATGTACATGATATGGTCAAGGATTTGAAGGTGATATTTGGAAAGGGTCCTGGCGGACAACCTGTTCCAAAGGACGCTGACGGACGCGCACCCATGTGGAAGAAGAAATCTATATTTTGGGACCTGCCATATTGGAAAGACCTAGAGGTCCGCTCCGCAATCGACGTGATGCACGTGACGAAGAATCTTTGCGTGACCCTGCTTGGCTTCTTGGGCGTGTATGGGAAGACAAAAGATACACCTGAGGCACGGGAGGACCAGCAACGTATGCACGGAGAAGACGGCATACATCAGGGTCATGCAAGCTACGCTCTTACCAAAGAAGAGAAGGAAATCTTCTTTGAATGCCTGCTCAGTATTAAGGTACCGTCTGGCTTCTCGTCGAATATAAAGGGAATAATAAACATGGCAGAGAAAAAGTTCCAGAACCTAAAGTCTCATGACTGCCACGTGATTATGACGCAACTGCTTCCGGTTGCATTGAGGGGGCTTCTACCGGAAAACGTTCGATTAGCCATTGTGAAGCTATGTGCATTTCTCAATGCAATCTCTCAGAAGGTAATCGATCCAGAAATCATACCAAGGTTACAGAATGATTTGGTGCAATGTCTTGTCAGTTTCGAGTTGGTGTTCCCACCATCCTTCTTCAACATCATGACACACGTCCTAGTTCACCTGTGCGAAGAGATTAACGTTTTGGGTCCTGTATTTCTACACAATATGTTCCCCTTTGAGAGGTTCATGGGAGTCTTAAAGAAATATGTTCATAACCGTGCTAGGCCAGAAGGAAGCATCTCCAAGGGCCATCAAAATGAGGAGGTCATTGAGTTTTGTATTGACTTTATTCCTGACCTTAAGCCGATTGGTGTTCCTGAATCGCGGCATAAGGGCAGACTGGATGGAAAAGGCACGCTAGGAGGGGAACAAATAATATGTATGGACGGACATTCTCTCACTGAAGCACACTACACAGTTCTACAGAATTCCGCCTTGGTGGCTCCGTATATGGATGAACACAAGAATTTGCTACGCTCCAAACACCCGGAGCGGTCTGATGACTGGATTACACGTGAACAAACCAGGAGTTTCGCCAGCTGGTTGCAGACACGTACCATGCATGACACCTCTATTGAAGATGACCTGTACTTGCTGTCCCAGTTACCATCTTCGAATATAATGACTTTCAAAGGGTACGAGATAAATGGTAATACATTTTACACGATCGCCCAAGATAAGAAGAGCACCAACCAAAACAGTGGTGTCCGCTTTGATGCAGAAACCAAGACGGGAAAGGAAACATATTATGGTTATATACAGGACATATGGGAACTTGACTATCGACGTGGTTTAAAGGTCCCTTTGTTTCGGTGCAAATGGGTCAATATGACACGAGGCGGGGTAACGGAAGACCCGCAGTACGGAATGACAACAGTGGATCTCAACAATCTTGCGTATGCAGACGAACCATTCGTCCTAGCCAATGATGTGGCACAGGTTTTCTATGTGAAGGACATGTCTACCAAGCCAAGAAAAAGAAAAGATAAGGAAGCGAATGCATCGTACGATGAGCCAAAGCGGCACATAGTTCTTTCTGGGAAGAGAAACATCGTGGGAGTGGATGACAAGACAGACAAGTCAGAAGATTATGAAAAGTTTGATGAAATTGCTCCATTCACAGTGAATATTGACCCGAGCATCCCGTTAAATGATGAAGATTTTCCATGGTTACGGCGCAAAGGGACACACGCGAAGAAAAAGTTTCACACCCAAAGATCTGGGATGTGATCGGCTTCACTAGCTATCATCACTTTCTTCTGTGTTTCGCACCGAGAGGGGAATCTCTGTAATAGTTAGGGTAGTTATGTGTTTTGGCATTTGAAACGCGAAGAAATTTTATGTGCAAACAAATTCACACTAATTTCAAATAATTCAAAATTTAAACTATTCAAATTTGAAAACTACGGGCACTAACAGAAAAAATAGCAGAAAAGAAAGAAAAACTATAGCTGAAAAGAAAAAACTATATAAAAAACTACTCAAAAATAAATAGAAGAAAATAAATATAGCAGAAAAGAAAAAACTACTCAGAAATAAATAGAAGAAAAAATAAAGCAGAAAAGAAAAAAATTATATTTGCTATTTTTCAATCGTTTACAAAATGACCGTGAAATTGAAAATCACTACAAAATGAACTCTGAAAATGTTGAATTTTGGCAAACTAGATGAAAAACTACTCACAAATAAATAGAAGAAAATAAATATAACAGAAAAGAAAAAACTATACAAAAAACTACGCAAAAATAAATAGAAGAAAATAAAGCAGAAAAGAAAAAACTATAAAAAAATTGGGGCGCTGCCCTGTGGGCCTGATAGGCCACAGGTGTGTAATTACAGGCCTTAAAGGCCCAGCAGACTCACAGGGCAGCGCGCAGAGTTTAGGCCCACAAGCCTGCTAGCTATATAGAGGAGTTCGAAGTGGTGGCCGTGGCTGGGTTTATAAACCAGTGCGGCTGCCCTTCGCCCGGCGAGGTGGGACTAAACTTTGGGGTGGCAGCGCGACCCCTTTAGTACCGGGTGGTGCCACCACCCGGTACTAAAGGGGGTCGCTTCCCGCCGCTTGGCCTGGCCAAAACAGGCCTTTAGTACCGGTTGGTGGCTCCAACCGGTACTAAAGGTGCCTTCTATATATACAACAGCTACGAAAATATCAGTTTCCCTCTCTGTTTGTTCCTCTGTTTCCGTCTCCGTCGCCGTCGCCGCCGCCCTCGATCGTCTCCGTCGCCGCTCGTCTCCGTCGCCGCCCCCGTCCCCGTCGCCGCCCTCGTCTCCGTCGCCGCCCCGGGCCCGTCCCCGTCGCGCCGTCCCCGTCCCCGTCGCGCCATCCCCGCCGTCGCCGCCCCGGCCGTCGCCTCGCCGTCGCCGTCGCCCGCTGTGAGCTCTCCCCCTCTAACCCCTCTCCCTCGCCCCCGGCGGCCACCATGGGCGACGCCCCTCCCCGAGCCCATACACACACACAAGCATGCATGAACACACACACACACACACGTACATATGTATTTTGTATGTTTAATTAGTTTAGATTATTTAGTGTTTAATTAGTATATACGTATTTTGTATGTTTAATTAGTTTAGATTATTTAGATTATTATTTTTTCACTATTATATATGTATGAATGCATGTTAGATGGATATAATTAGTGTTTAATTAGTATGGAAATTTTTTATATAATGTTGTTTTTCAGTTTTTTAATGGATGTATAGAAGTTGTGTTTTCTGTTTTTAGTGTTAGATGCTTAATTAGTATGAAATAGTATATAGATTTTTGAAATAGTAGAAATGTTAGAAATTTTAGTTATCAAAATCCAATCATTAAAAAATATTACTTTTTGCGGGCATATAGCTAGTATTTGTTCTCGACGATGCCCGGCCCGCATCCTCGCCGTCGACCCGTCCGCGACGACGTCCAGCCGACCCATGTCCGGGACTGGGCTCCGCCGGGCTGGCACTGGGAGGTGCTGCCTGGAGGGGCGCGCCGCTTGATGAGGAACCCGGCCCCGGGTCCCGTCGTCGACCCTGATCTCGTTTGGTGGCGTTCGCGTGGGCCAGTTTCGGTGCGGAGGGACCCGGCCCCGCCGGAGGTGGTACGTCGCCGTGTCAGGGAGGAGGACGAGCACGTCCATCGCTACATGGTTGCGTTAGAGGGCGGCAGGTTCTCCAATACCTGGCAGTATCTTCGGGGATCTCACTTCAGCTATGATCCTGTGAGGGTTCCTTCTCTTTGGGTGTCCACCGCCCGCGCCGCAGGAACCGCGAGTGTCCTAGATTCTTCTGTAGTATTCGATCTTTAATTAGCTAGCCAGTGATGTACTATTCAATATTATATATTATTCGAGACGATGTATTCGAGATTATATCTATTATTCTAGACGAAGTATTCGAGATTATATCTATTATTCGAGACGATGTAATTTGAATACTAAATTGTTTTATATTTCTTTTGAATTAGTTAAATAAAAGCTATGGCAGACAATACCGACAGAGAGGGAGAACAGACCATGTTCGATATGATACGCGGGCCAGATGATGATCAGAATGAAGAAGATTATGACGGCTCCGAATTTCTAAACAACACCGGAGAGGGTGATATGATATTCGATCGCGACGACCGAATTGATGAAGTCATGAACTACGATTATGACGATGACGAAGAACATGTTGATCCTGAAACAACAAAGACCGGCGAGGTATATATATTTATATAAGCAGGTATCTGGTGATCATCACATGTTTTAAATGACTTGAAGATATATTAACGAATCGATCTTTGTTCTTTCAGCCATCCGGATCGAGCAAATCTTCAGGCAAAAGGACGAAACGAGGCCCGAACAAAAAGTTGAAGGAGGGCGTAAAGTACAATATCGAGGCAGTCAGACCTAATGGCGAACCATTAGCGCCTAAGAAGATTGCGGACAAGTTCATTCGTCAGTGCGGAGTTCTTGTGAAGGACCAACTCCCGATCTCCCTTCAAGAATGGAGAGAGCCAGCAAAAGACAAAAGACAAAAAGGCAAAGAGGACGCTGCTCCACGTCCAGATGTTACTTTTGTCGACAAGAATCAAAAAGATCTGCTTTGGGATACTCTCATGGAACATTTCACCCTACCAGATCATTTCACAGAAGCAGATGTGCAGAAAGTCAAGGACGCTGCTCTTAGGAAGATGGCGGTTGCATTCAAGAACCACAAGAATCGTGAATGGGACAAGTACGTCAAGGGAGGAAGGAAGACTCCAGTATTCGAGGGAACACTAGAGAACCAACGTGCTCATTGGGACGATTTCGTGAAATTCAAGGATTCGGAATTAGCTAAGGAACGGTCGAGAATAAACAAGAAGAATGCCGAAAAAAGGATAAGTTCCATAAGCTGGGGCCAGGTGGCTATGCGGTGGCAATGCCTAAGTGGGATAAGTCTGAGAAAGAGATGGAGGATGCAGGTGCCACTCCGGTTACTAAGAGCTGGCCCCCCAGGGTCAGGACTTGGTTCTATGCGCATGGGGGGGAGTTGGACCCGAAGACAGGCAATGTTTCGACGAGGGCAAGTCTGAAGGGAGCCGACGATGCGATACTTGTTGCAATAGAAGAGGCACGATCGGGGGTGTTCCAGCCCAACAGAGAGAACGACGAGCTTACGCGTGCCCTGGGAAATCCTGAACACCCGGGAAGAACACGAGGCAAGGGCGCTATTCCGTGGTATGAGGGGTTTTCAGACTGGAACACCGACTACAGAACCCGTGCGAGAAAGAAGATTGCGGAGGAGAAGAAGAGGAAGATGGAGGAGGAGCAGAGGAAGCGGGACTATGAACGCCTTCAAGGCCTAGAAGCAAGTCAAGCGGAATTGGTAGTCAAATTCCAGCGGCAGCAGGAGCAGATCGACTCACTTACCCAGCAAAGGGGGTCTCAGCAGCTGCAGCAGCTAGCGAATGATCCAGCATTGGATAGCACCGCCCCATCCATGCCGAGAAGCAGCGTGGGTTCCGCCCCGGACGATGCAATGCTGGGTAGATACCCCGTGGATGACATCACGGAGAACACTAGCTGCGAGCTACACGTCAAAATGAAGAACATATCCATGAAGGTGGCGGACGCCGTTGCTTTTACAAATCCCCCCGAGGCAACCTTCCATTGCAACCCGATTCCAGCGGGCTATGCTCGTGTCTTGGTTGATGAGGTGGTGGACCCATATTCGGAGCTAGAGCTTGACTATCCTGGAGGTGACGACGAGCGCTTTCTCGGAGACGCCAAACATCGTATCATCCTATGGAAAAAGGATTGCATCATCTTTCGAAGGCCACCGACACCGCGTCAGCCGACTCCTCGTCGAAGTCCGCCACCGAGTCAGCAGTCTCCCGCTCCTGCAAGTCCACCAAGTCCGGCAAAGTGTCAGGCCACTCCTCCTCCAAGTCCGGCAAAGTGTCAGGCCACTCCTCCTCCTCCAAGTCCGCCACAGCGTCAGACGTCCACTCCTCCTCCAAGTCCGGCACAACCTCAGGCCACTCCTCCTCCAAGTCCGGCACAGCTTCAGGCGGCCACTCCTCCTCGTCCAACTCAGCCCCGTCAGCCGTCTCCGCCGCCTCAGCAATCACAGAAGAGACACCCCGCAGCTATGGTGCGTAGCGGTACGAGTCGAGGTAGTACAGGAAGTACAGGCGGAGGCAAGCGATATAAATATGGTCCAAGCCTCACGCCTCTTCCGCAGAGGGCTTATGACAGGTCCGAGGAGGAAATCGCAGCCATATCGAAGTCCGAGGTGGAAGCCCATTTTGCACCGAAACCGCCACCGCCGCCAAGGGAGAAAGTGCCTGAGGAAACGATTGACCACTTCATTCGTATGGCTCAACCACCAGCTCCCAAGCCTGTTGACACAGACTATGAGCGCCACATCAGGAAGTTAAATCGAGCACGTCTACGTAAGGAGGCGAGCTCGGGATCGAGCAAACAAGAAGCAGCTGTCAAAAAATGCGGGAAAACCATTCCCCAGCTGGGAGAACAGGCGGCGCAATCGATCCCCTCGCTTGTTGTGCCAACAACACGTGACAGTACGCGCGCCCAATATTATTGTGGGCAAACAGTTTACGTTCCTGAGGTGGGCAATGTGGTAATAACGGAGGAGCATATAATGCAGGCTGAAGTTCTCAAAATCACTGTTGGACAACTCCTCGAGATCGAGCCCATGCCTGTGCTTAGAGAGGATGAAATAAAACGGAAATATGTCCGGGGCCAACCTTTGGTCGAGCCAGACAAGGTCAAGAACCTCCCAACGAGAATGTATGAATTGCATCAATGGTACATGAACATTACCAAGATTTCCGATCGATTGTCCCTCATGGTGAATGTCAAGGAGGAGCATTACTACCATGAGAAAGCTGTGTCCGTTGAGTATTCTGAACTGTTTCAGTTATACAATCAAGACGCACTCGACAAATCTATCGTCAGTTGCTATTGTCTGTAAGTGATTTCTTTCTGTAATTTAAGTCTCAAGCTAGCTGTAGTGATCCTTTTGATCAATCATTACCTGTAATTATCCTCACTATATTCTTTTCTGTGGTATTATATGCAGGATGAAGATGTATGAAATGAGAAAAGGTGGACGCTATGGCATTGGGTTCATTGACCCAAACACCGTTAATGAATACACATGGAAAATAGATGCACGTCATCAAAAGGCCGTAGAGGACAGCATGCTAGAGTTCTTGAAGCGCCTCAAATACAATGAAGATATACTACTTCCTTACAACTTCCAGTGAGTCACACTGTCTTGTACTACAAATTCTCTGTTTTTGCCTACTAGCTAGCTACATGTTTTTGCTTACATATGCCCGCTTAATTAAGACATGCAAACGTGTGTGCATGCAGATTTCACTGGGTCTTGTGTATCATTAAAGTTGACGCCGGAACAGTTGAAATACTGGACTCACTACTCAAAGAAAAAACTGACTATAACATCTTGTTTGGGATAGTCAACAGGTAATTTCAATCATTATTAACTATATATCTCGGCCTATTTAGTTCGTCATTTCATGATATGAACTATTTAATAACCCCTTTATTCATTTTCTTTGTCGGCGGGCAGGGCTTGGGCAAGGTTCATCAGCGTCACGGAAGGCGAATGGAAAGAAAAGCTTAAATGGGGAAGACCCAAGGTAAGTAATTAAGTAGTACTAGCTAGCTAGCTAGCTGCCATCTCTTTAATTATCATGCTTGATTAATTATTATCTGATCAAATTCCATTCTCGTAAAGGCCCTGAAGCAGGCGCAGGGGACTGATCTGTGTGCATTCTGCGTTTGCGAGAACATTCGCATGATGGCGTCCGAAAGGAGCAGATCTCAAAGACAGGAATGGGTACGCTTGTCAAAACACTATTCACAATTTTTACACCATTATCGATATCTAGTCACACAACTAATACACATGCATATTGATCTCCTTCTTAACAGTTCAGAGAGGTGCGGGCGAAGCTCCTAGAAACGGAGCGCGTAGAAGCACTTCAAGAGGAAATAGCGGGATTTTTGCTCGACCAGGTCATAAATCCGAAGGGAGAATACTATTACCCGCTACCGCCCCCATGAAAACCACTTCCAATTGTCATCGTGCTCCGAAGGCACCAATTAGGCTAATGCCACTGGCTCCGAAGGCAACATGCATATGTAGGAGAAATTGTATATAGCTATACATGTGTGTATGTGTGAATTAATTAATATGATGGTTTGTGAGAGATTGATGATATATATATATATGCATGATTGGTTCTACTAGAAATTCTATATATATATATATATATATATGCATAACGTGTACAATGTGTAGTATCGTAAAATACCAGCAAACGAAAAAGAATTAAAATGGAAACACAAAATTAAATGAAAAAGAAATCATAAAACTAAAAAACCCCCAAACCTTATAGTACCGGTTGGTCTTACCAACCGGTACTAAAGGGCTCCAGGCCCCTGGAGCTGGCTCATGCCACGTGGTTTCCCTTTAGCACCGGTTCGTGCTGAACCGGTACTAAAGGGGGGGGGCCTTTAGTGCCCACACTTTAGTGCCGGTAATGGAACCGACACTAAAGGGCCTTACGAACCGGTGCTATTGCCCTGTTCTGCACTAGTGGAAGTATATTACTCCGTGACCAAGACGGAAGGGAAAATGAGACAACTTATTGTTTATTTGTTCCGTTCAAGTATAATCATGTGGCGTTTCTTATTTCTCATTCCTCTCCAACCCTCTTCTCCATCGATCATGCCGCCCTCCACTCGAGTCCATCCTCCCGCATGCCTCATTCAAACATTTCGCCGAGTATCATTTGCATGTGTGCCTAGACCATGCTTGTATTTCCAATGTTGTAATTTGTCCGACATGCATACAAACAAATGGTTCGTTTAAAGTTTCACTTTTTCTCCACTACGTGTCGTTTCCCTTCTTAGTTTTGACATCCCATTTGGTTCATGCCTCGACACATCTTGACGAGATAGATTGATGTTGAGAGATCAATTGTGTGTCGTGCAAGGAGATAAATATTTGGTCTGTTTATATGATAGAAATGACCCATGGGGGTCTGTGGGATCGGAGAGAGTATATTGTACGCTCATAAGCGAAACGAATGTACTATACCCACCCTAGTCCTCTTTCAATCGATCTTCGGACGTCGTGATGAAACCGAGAGAGAATGAGTGGGTCCATGTGTGATACCTAAGGCCGATTGAAAATTTTGAACTGGTGATCATAGCATCAGCAATTCATATGTAAAGAGTATTCAATGTTCGTTTCTCTTTTGAACATACAATATACTCCCTATGATCCTTTCTAGTTTACATATAAGTTTTATGTGTACCCAAAGTATCTCTACTTTGATCAAACTTCGTACGTATAGCTAGATTCGTACGTACTCCTAGATTTGTATTCAACATATATTGTTAGATTCGTACGTACTCCTAGATTTGTATTCAAACACAGATGGTTTCCAATTTGTTTTCAAACACGTGAATGTGCTTGTTCTCACGCATGCTCTTCCTACTAGGATTTTGCCACGTATAGCTAGACCAATGGTAACTTTTTTAAGCTCCCTATCCAATAGTACTAGTGGAGTACTGACGACATCTGTAGTAGAGTATGTAGTGCTCATAGTACTAGTATCCATGCCTTACCCTGCCTTTTGGTCACTAACTGGCGGGCCCCATGCTTGCTATGCCCTGTATGTCAGTTACTCAATGGGTTCAGCCACGTCAGGGGATCCTCATCTGTAGTATACTCCCTCTGTTTTTATTTACTCCGCATAAAATGGAGGGAGTAGTAGTGGGAGGGGGAGGGACATCTGTTTGCTCTCAACTGCGGTCCCACAAGCGAGCGAAAATGCAACACGAAGTGCATTCCATTTGGTGAGCGACGTAGAGGTCCAGCGTGCCGGGGTGCAACGCGAATGCAACAAGAGTGATGTACAGTCAAAACCAATTGGCCGTTTGTCACCGAAACCACTAATCGCACAAGAACCTTCGCTGGTCGGCCTACGCCAGCCACTGCCCCAGAAACACACCTTCCTCTCCAGCCCATTCCCCTACCTTTCGATCCCCTAGCCCGCCTCAAGAGGCCCCTAGTTCATCGGAAAGCCATGGTGCACCGTAAGATCACGTACTACAAGGTGCTGACACCGAAGCGCCGCGCAAAAATTGCGGCGGTGGTCGGCGCCACAGACCTGTGTTCCCAAGCTCGCATTGCGGCGAGCCAATCCCTGAGTTCTCTAAAGCCAAGCTCCGAGGAGGAGGAAGCCGATCCAATGTTCATGGCGGATGTCGCTGTGCAGAAGGCCCTCGATGCGTATGAGATGATGGGAGTCGACTTCGTGTCGGCGTCCGGGTCCCCCCATGGTACATGCGGACCAGCGATTCAACCTGGCGATTCTAAAGGAGGACCGGAAGGCGGAGGCTCAACTAGACGCGGAGCGCGCGCATGTTGCTGCCATCGAGACTCTCCTGCAGGTGGAACCAGATGTCGTGGATGTGAACCGGGTGGCGGAAGCTCAACTTGATGTGGAGCACGCGGATGCCGCTACCATCGAGGCCCTCCTGCAGGCGGAACCGGACGTCCTAGACTTGAACCGAGCAGTGGAGGCTCAACTCTACGTGGAGCGTGCGAATGCCGCTACCATTTAGGCCGTCCTACAGCCGGAACCGGATGTCTTGGACTTGAATTGGATGGTGCTCTCGTCCATGCAGAGCACCTACACGCTCCGCGTGAACGAGTAGCTAGAGGTCAGGCACAACCACGGTGTAGAGACACACGTCGGCAGCTACGGCTGGTTCGTGCCGGCAGCCAAAGACAACGAGGCCGTCTCATTCCGCGAGCAGTGATAGTTTTTCATTATGTTGTTGTTTTGGGGGATCTTTTGCTGTGTAAAAATCATATATTTATGCAAGTCGCCTGACTTTGATCATTTGGGTTAGTTGGCCATTTCAGGTGGTTGGATGAATATCCTATGTCTCCTAACCCTTCTTCCTCACTTCTTCTTCTTCCCCAACAGACCACCACACAGTCTGTACGGATCGTCCCCAACATGCGGTTGGATAAACATACTGTATGAACGGAAATTTTGTGTCAACGGTAGGATGGCTGAGTTTGGTTTGTTCACATGCGGTAGCATGTGTGAGTGAGGGTGCGTTCCCTTGGTTGGGTTTGCAGCATGGAGGAGCGACTGTGTGAGGGTGCGGTGCGACCGCGGTGTGCAGGAGCGACTATGTGAGGGTGCAGTGCGACCGCGACAGCCATGCGCAAGTGTACCTCCTTTTCATTTTGAAAACTTTAGGCAAGGTTGGCAAAAATGTGTGGCGAAGTATGGCAATGCAAGGCCTACACCTAAACAGAGTACATACGTAGGAGTACTACTTATGTTAAAAAAGAAAGGCAGTGTTTTCCTTCACGGGGTTGATCGATACAAATCCTCGTTTGACGTGTCAATTAATGCATATTTTTTATCCAACACCCAAAGAGCTAACCCTCTCACTCCTCATCGCTTGACTAATGCAGCGCCATGCAAACCAACTGAGGGAGTCCTGGACTAGGGGGGTGCCAGATAGCCGAACTATCATCATCGACCGGACTCCAAGACTATGAAGATACAAGATTGAAGACTTCGTACCGTGTCCGGATGGGACTTTCCTTGCATGGAAGGCAAGCTTGGAAATACGGATATGTAGATCTCCTACCATTGTAACCGACTCTGTGTAACCCTAGCCCTCTCCGGTGTCTATATAAACCGGATGGCTTTAGTCCGTAGGACGAACAACAATCATACCATAGGCTAGCTTCTAGGGTTTAGCCTCCTTGATCTCGTGGTAGATCTACTCTTGTAACACACATCATCAGTATTAATCAAGCAGGGCGTAGGGTTTTACCTCCATCAAGAGGGCCCGAACCTGGGTAAAACATCGTGTCCCTTGTCTCCTGTTACCATCCGCCTAGACGCATAGTTCGGGACCCCCTACCCGAGATCCGCCGGTTTTGACACCGACATTGGTGCTTTCATTGAGAGTTCCTTTGTGTCGTCGCCAATAGGCTCGATGGCTTCTTCGATCATCATCAATGACGCAGTCCAGGGTGAGACCTTCCTCCCCGGACAGATCTTCGTATTCGCCGGCTTTGCACTACGGGCCAATTCGCTTGGCCATCTGGAGGAGATTGAAAGCTACGCCCACGGCCGTCAGGTCAGATTTGGAAGTTTGAACTTCACGACTGACATCCGCGGGGACTTGATCTTCGATGGATTCGAGCCACAGCCAAGCGTGCTGCACTATCACGATAGGCATGATTTAGCTCTGCAGCCGGACAGTACCCTGGAGGCCGCACTCGAGTCCGCTCCGATCTTCAATTCGGAGCCAGCTGCGCAGATCGAGGACGGTTGGCTAGACACCGCCTTGGGGGCTGCAACCTCTACGGCGATAGAGCCGAACACTGACCTTATCCCTCATAAACCTCGTGACTCCGAGGTGCCGAACTCCTTGCCGGTATCCGAACCTCCCGCGCCCCCTCCAACCGAATCCGGTTAGGCGCCGATCATGGAGTTCACCGCCACGGACATCTTTTAGCACTCACCTTTCGGCGACATCTTGAGTTCGCTAAAGTATCACTCGTTAACAGGAGAGACCTGGCCGGACTGCGGTCAGGACGGTTGGGATGCGGACGACGAAGAAATTCAAAACCCACCCACCACCCACTTGGTAGCCACTGTCGACGATCTAACCGACATGCTAGACTACGACTCCTAAGACATCGACGGTATGGTCGACGATGCCGGAGACGACCAAGAACCAGCGCCTACCCGGCACTAGAAAGCCACCTCATCATATGACATATACATGGTGGATATCCCAAAGGACGGGAATGGCGAAGGAACAGCAGAGGATGACCCCTCCAAGAAACAGCCCAAGCGCCGGCGTCAGCGGCGCTGCTCTAAATCTCGCCACAGCAAGATTCCGGCACCGAAGATAATAACACCCTAGACAGTGCCGAAGACAACCCACTCCAGCAAGATTCAGCATAGGAGGACGGAGACGCCAACCCTCATGAGAGAGCGGGAGAAGAAGAGGTAGAGGATTATATGCCTCCCTCCGGAGACGAGGCAAGCCTCGACGATGATGAATTCGTCGTGCCTGAGGATCCCGTCGAACAAGAGCATTTTAAACGCAGGCTTATGGCCACGGCAAACATCCTCAAGAAAAGCAGCAATAGCTTAGAGTTGATCGAGATCTGCTAGCCGACAGATGGACTGAAGTCCTCACGGCCGAAGAGCATGAGCTCAAATGCCCCTCCAAAAGCTACCCAAAACGCAAGCTGCTCCCCCGATTAGAGGAGGAGGCGTATGAACTTGCATCACCAGCAGACAATACGGCTGACCGACCACCCCGTGGTCGCGACAGAGAGGCCTCTAGGCCCTTCACTAGAACCGTACACCGGCATCGCTCGAAAAGCACAAGGCCACAGGGGAACGCTCCGGACTTGCGAGATATATTGGAGGATAAGGCAAGACAATCAAGATCGATCTATGGATCGCGTGGGCGCCCCATGATGCGTGACGACAACCGTCGCGCCGGACACAGTAAGTCCGGCCGGGCCGAACAAAATAGACAAAGCTCTTTTGAGCTCCGTCGTGACATCGCCCAGTACAGAGGCGCCGCACACCCACTATGCTTCACAGATGAACTAATGGATCATCAAATCCACGAAGGGTTTAAACCCGTGAATATTGAATCTTACGATGGCACAACAGACCCCACGGTTTGGATCGAAGACTATCTCCTTCACATCCACATGGCCCATGGTGACGATCTTCACGCCATCAAATATCTCCCACTCAAGCTTAAAGGACCAGCCCGGCATTGGCTTAACAGCTTGCCAGCAGAGTCGATCGGGAGTTGGGAAGACCTGGAAGCCGCATTCCTCAATAACTTCCAAGGCACGTATGTGCGACCACCAGACGCAGATGACCTAAGCCACATAATTCAGCAGCCAGACGAATCGGCCAGACAATTCTGGACACGGTTCTTAACCAAGAAAAACCAAATCGTCGAGTGTCCGGATGCGGAGGCCCTCGCGGCCTTCAAGCATAACATCCGTGATGAGTGGCTTGCCCGGCACCTGGGACAAGAAAAGCTGAAATCCATGGCAGCCCACACACCACTCATGACCCGCTTCTGCGCGGGTGAGGACAGCTGGCTAGCATGCAGCAACAACCTCAGCAAAAATTCTGGCAGTCCGGATATCAAGGACCGTAATGGCAGGTCGCGTCGCAACAAAAACAAACGCCGCATTAACAGCGATAATAGTGAAGATACGGCAGTCAATGCCGGATTCAGAGGCCCTAAACCCGGTCAACGGAAAAAGCCATTCAAAAGAACTACTCCGGGTCCGTCCAATTTGGACCGAATACTCGACCGCTCGTGCCAGATACACGGCACCCCTGAAAAGCCAGCTATCCACACCAACAGGGACTGTTGGGTATTCAAGCAGGCAGGCAAGTTAATTGCCAAAAACGATGACAAGGGGCTGCATAGCGATGACGAGGAAGAGACCCGACCGCCGAACAATAGAGGACAGAAGGGTTTCCCCCCACAGGTGCGGACGGTGAACATGATATACGCAACGCACATACCCAAAAGGGAGCAGAAGCGTGCACTCAGGGATGTATACGCGATGGAGCCAGTTACCCCGTAGTTCAATCCATGGTCCTCTTGCCCGATCACTTTTGACCGAAGGGACCACCCCACCAGCATCCGCCACGGCGGATTCGCCGCATTGGTTTTAGACCCAATCGTCGATGGATTTCACCTCACCAGAGTCCTGATGGACGGCGGCAGCAGCCTGAACCTGCTTTGTCAGGATACAGTGCGCAAAATGGGCATAGACCCCTCAAGGGTCAAACCAACCAAGACAACCTTTAAAGGCGTCATACCAGGTGTAGAAGCCAATTGCACAGGCTCAGTTACACTGGAAGTGGTCTTCGGATCCCTGGATAACTTCCGAAGCGAGGAGTTAATCTTCGACATAGTTCCGTTCCGCAGCGGCTACCATGCTCTGCTTAGATGTACCGCGTTCGCAAAGTTCAACACGGTGCCGCACTACGCATACCTCAAGCTCAAGATGCCAGGCCCTCGAGGAGTCATCACGGTCAACGGAAACACTGAACGCTCTCTCCGAACGGAGGAACACACAGCGGATCTCGCGGCAGAAGTACAGTGCAGCCTCTTAATGCAATTCTCGAGTCCGGCCGTTAAGCGACCGGACACGGCTAAACGCACCCGGAGTAACCTACAACAAGACCACCTGGCACATTTCGAGCACGCGTAGCAGTGCGGCCCCAACCCCAGCCCCCGCAAAACGTCAAGACGGGTCCTTTGCGTACACCATTACACTCTGAAGATACCATGGGCATGGGGAGAGGGGCACGACCACGATAGGCCCAGAATGCGGCTCAACCACACCAGGGGCTCTCAAGTGTGTCGTTCTTTTTTCCTTTTTTTTATTATTTTTACCCACAGGACTCTGTTCGTCAGAGGCCCTGTCCGGCAGCAGACCTGCCGAACTCACGATGCAAGAGCCAGGGAAGGAGAAAGGCTACAACGAGTATCCAGGTGGTCTCCATTACAAGCATTAAATCTGTTTTATACACCATTCCGCAGCCTACCCCTGGAGGGGGACATGTTTAATAGTCCCACCCCTTGCTTATCGCACCATTTGTATCATTCTGCATTTACGGCAGTTTTTCTTGAATAAGTAATGCAGCACCTTTTTGCTTCCAATTGCATTTCTTTCTTATACATATGTTCATTTATGACATGTTGCATCCGTACATTTTGGTACGGCTAAATACACCAGGGGCTTATGTTTCCCGCATCATGGTGTGATAAGTCCGAACACTTTCACAAGTGCGGCACCCCGAACTTATAGCATTATATGCATCGGCTCCGAATCATGTCTTGGGTCAATAGTTGGGTTTGCCCGGCTCCCATGTTTTGGTACCTTACGTTCCGTTGTCGGCAAAGGTAGCACTGGGAGAACCACTGCGATTGCGCCCTAGTTGAGCTGGGCGAGCGCCTCAGTGGAGAAAGCTAAAACTGACTGTCATGATGAGGCAAGAGCCGGTCGCTGTTCAAGAGGTTTTTTGCGAGTCCCTAAAGACTTATGCCGCTTAGAGCGAGGAGCCAACTTTGTCCGGCCCAGGCGTGGATAGCGCCCCAAATTTGGCCTTCCGAAGACTAGGGGCTTCGCCGAAATTTAAAATTATAGAATTCTATGGCTAAGTGAGAGTGTTCAAGCATTATAAGTCCGGTTTCCTTGTTCGTTGTGTTGAGCGCCTCCCTAAATGGACCCAAATATGAGAACAAGAGTGCTCAAATTTATCCCGAACACCCCAACACTCGTGGCATGGGGGCTGAAGCCGACGACTTGCCATCTCTCAGATTTGATAAACAGCCGCACAGAAGGTAATATTTTAAATTAAAACGCGTTGCTTAGCGCATATGAACTAAGTTTTTTAGCGCACAGGATAACAAAATGCGAGTCTACTCAAATATTACATCTTTGGAGCACTCGCCCGCAATAGTGCGGGCACCCTTCAGCACACTCTTATAATACATCTCGGGCGTGCGATGCTCCTTGCCCTGCGGTGGCGCGTCCGTCACAAGCTTCTGGGCATCCATCTTGCCCCAGTGCACCTTTGCGCAGGAAAGGGCCCGACAGGCACCTTCAATATAGGCGGAGTGCTTGATGACTTCAACCCATGGACACGCATCCACCAGCCGCCGCACCAGGCCGAAGTAGCTCCGAAGCATGGCCTCCTTCGGCCACAACCGAACTAAGAGGCCCTTCATGGCCTATTCGGCCGCCTTGTGGAGCTCGACCAGCTGCTTCAGCTGGTCGCTAAGGGGCACCGGATGTTCGGTCTCAGCATAGTGAGACCAGAAGACCTTCTCCGTCGAGCTCCCCTCCTCGGCCCGGTAGAACGCGGCAGCAACGGACACGCTGCGAGGAAGATCTGTGAACGCTCCTGGAGAGCTCCGAATTCGGGTAAGCAACAGGTAATTAACACTCACATTCTTACTTTGCATGAAAAATGCCTTACCCGCTGCTATTTTCTTCAACGCCTTGATTTCTTGGAGGGCCTTGTAGGCTTCGACCTTCACAGCTTTGGCATTCTCAAGAGCCGTTGCAAGCTTAGACTCTCGAGTCTTCGAGTCACGCTCTAGGCTCTCATGTTTTTTCACAAGATCCTGGAGCTCTTGCTGTACCTCCGCCACCCGCACCTCCAGCTTCTCTCGCTTGGTGCGCTCCGCAGCCGCATTACGTTCGGCCACGGCCACCGCCTCCTTCAGGGAAGCCACCTCGTTAGTGGCCCCTGCAATACCCATGTTATCCTTGTCACTCTCTTTGCAACCAAAATCCTTTTCTATAAGGCCGAGCTCGTTCTCGGACCGCTCGAGGCATTCCTTCAAAGTATTGACCTCCGCAGTCAGTGCGGCAGAGGTCAGCAGCGCAACCTGCAATCCCATATTGACATATTTTTTATGACTCCTGCGTATATCTTTTTAGATCCTCAGTCCGGCTTTTCTTTCCGAACACCGAACCGAGCATCAGGGGCTACTGTCTATGCGGTACTATTTTACATATATCAAAATTCTTACCTCAAATCTTGTTAGAAGGCTCCTGCAGGCTTCGGTCAGCCTGCTCTTGGCGAGCTGCACCTTCTAAATCACCGCACTCATAACAGTGCGATGTTCCTCTTTGATGGAGGCGCCATTGAGCGCCTCCAGCAAGCTATCCGGCGCCTCCGGTTGGACAGAGGTTGTCGGCGTCACGGTCTTGCCCTTCTTGCGAAGGGGCCGCCCGCCGGACTCCGGAGCCACTATGGGTTACGGGGCCGAGTCCGGTGCAAAGTCCGGGAGGTTGTCCTGCGACACCTCCGGAGCCTCCTCCTCATGGCTGGTCCCTTCTCGGGATCCCACCTCAGCATCGTCCGCATCACGGGGGGTGGAGGCGGTCGGAAGAGAATCCATATCCGACGCACCTAAGGACCCGCTCGACGAAGCAGGAAGATCATCCTTGGGTGGACTGCAGGGTTGTATGCGGCATTAGAAGGACACTATGTGGCGAAAAGAAAAAACCATGAAGTTATTCGGGAGTCCGGATACTTCTGATCTCGCCAGGGGCTTGGCCCTTGGAGGTCGTCACTGGCGTTGGCAGAGCAGTCCGAGGAAAGAGTTTTTCCCTTCTTGGACCCTTCGGCCTCCCTCGATGGTGAGGCCTTCCTTTTCCTCCCTCCCCCCACTGGGGGAGAGTCTTTCTTCTTCTCCTCCTCAACTTTGTGAGAGGAGTCTGCCTCGGAGTCATCATCCGATAGCACCTGAAAACGGGAACTCTTCTGAGTCCCCGTGGCCTTCTTCTTGGCCTTCTTCTCCGGCACCACGTGGGGTGCCGGAGCCAGCAACCCCGTTAGGCGGGCGTCTGCTGGGTCCTCTGGCAATGGGGCCGGACAGATAGTCTACTCGGCCTTCGCTAGCCAGCCCTGTCAAAGGAAAGGGAGTTTAGATCCCGCATAGAGTCAAACTATGGAAAACCAGCATCCCGTAAAGGACAAAATCACTTACCTCGTCAGCCAGACGCTGCGAGCTGAAACCGCAATCTTCGGTAGCGGATGCGGGAGCCTCGGCGCCCTTGAACAACACCTTCCAGACATCTTCGTACGTAGTGTCGAAGAGCCCGCTCAAAGTCTGGTGCTGCACCGGATCGAACTCCCACATGTTGATGCCCCGTCGTTGGCACGGGAGAATCCGGCGGATGAGCATGACTTGGACTACGTTGACAAGCTTGAGCTTCTTGTCCACTAGCTTTTTGATGCAGGCTTGGAGTCCGGTCAGCTGCTCCGAATCACCCCAAATCCGGCCACTCTCTTTCCAGGAGGTGAGCCGTGTGGGGATGCCAGATCTGAATTCGAGGGCCGCCACCCATTCAGGGTCACGCGGCTCGGTGATGTACAACCACCCCGATTGCCACCCCTTAATGGTTTCCACGAAAGTGCCCTCAAGCCAAGTAACATTGGACATCCTTCCCACGATGGCGCCTCCGCACTCCGCTTGGCTGCCCTTCACAACCTTCGGCTTGACACTGAAGGTCTTGAGCCACAAGCCGAAGTGGGGCTGGATGCAGAGGAAGGCCTCACACACGACAATAAACACCGAGATATTGAGGATGAAATTAGGGGCCAGGTCATGGAAATACAGGCCGTAGTAAAACATGAGCCCCCGGACAAAGGGATGGAGTGGGAAGCCCAGTTGGGGTGGGGATGAGCTCTCCCTTGTCGGGGAGCCGATGCGCGATGTTGCTGGACAGATATCCGGCGCTGCGCAGCTTCTGGATGTGCCCCTCCGTGACAGAGGAGGCTATCCACTTGCCTCCCGCTCCGGACATAGTTGGAGAAGGTTGAGGTGAGATGTGCGGATTTGGGCGGTGGAGTTCGAGTTCGCAGAGATGGATAAGCCAAGGAGGAAAAAGGCGCAGGTAAAAGGGTTGGATCTTTATCCCCTTATATGGGAGGACAAAAACATGTGTCCCCACCAGCCTGATAAAACTCGCTTATCTCCCAAGCGTCACAATCAATGGCGCGGTTGGGTTACCCACGTCCGTATTGATGGGAATCCCGGAATAAGGGGAGCACGATTTGTGCTTCGACAAGACGTGCCAAGGAAACCGCTTTGCTAAACGCGCTGAGGTGGTACAATAAAAACGATTCAAGTAAAGGCTTGGTAGTGGTGTGATGTCACGCCACCAAATACGTCAGCAGATCGAACTTGTGTAAATATTATTCTCTCTACGGTGGTGCGTGGAATTTATTTTGCAGAGCCGGACACTATCCTGGTGTTCACAATCTTCCATAAATTATTCTGAGGAGGAACCCGCCTTGTAATGCCGAAGACAATATGCGCGCCGGACTCGTCGTCATTGAAGCCTGGTTCAGGGGCTACTGAGGGAGTCCTGGACTAGGGGGTGTCCGGATAGCCGAACTATCATCATCGGCCGGACTCCAAGACTATGAAGATACAAGATTGAAGACTTCGTCCCGTGTCCGGATGGGACTTTCCTTGGCGTGGAAGGCAAGCTTGGCAATACGGATATGTAGATCTCCTACCATTGTAACCGACTCTGTGTAACCCTAGCCCTCTCGGGTGTCTATATAAACCGGATGGCTTTAGTCCGTAGGACGAACAACAATCATACCATAGGCTAGCTTCTAGGGTTTAGCCTCCTTGATCTCGTGGTAGATCTACTCTTGTAACACACATCATCAATATTAATCAAGCAGGACGTAGGGTTTTACCTCCATCAAGAGGGCCCGAACCTGGGTAAAACATCGTGTCCCCTGTCTCCTGTTACCATCCGCCTAGGCGCACAGTTCGGGACCCCCTACCCGAGATCCTCCGGTTTTGACATCGACACCAACCTTCTCACTTCCGCATGCATGCAAGGGTATATTAATGTCCTTGTTTGCTAGTATGAGGCAAACCCCATCAATTTTTCCTCGATTAGTGTTAGTGGCCTTCTGAAAATTGTAATTTTGATATACTGGCCTTGTGTACAAAAACAATGCGGTGACGTCGATGATATCTCGAACATTGTGATTTGGCGAAGTGCATTCGACGGAGAACACCATTGAGGGAGACCACGGTAAGTTGTTCGCAAGTGCCGCATGCAAGCCGAGACAACCACCTTATTTGCATCCAGGAAGTCCGTTGAACCAAAGGATGCGTAAATGTACTAGTACTACACAATAGCATCATTTTTCCAGCTTAGTGAGGTGAGGTGGTTTATCGAAGAAGACGATGGAGAAGCGAAGTCAGCGAAGAGTAAAATGATGGTTGCTCCATTCGTGCTTTGTGATTTGACGCCTCACTGATTTGTGATTTGTGATAGAAGGGAGAGGGGGGTAGACTCTATGCTATATAATGTACATGTGTCCAAGCACGGGAGAAAGAAGAGAGATGTTGCATTTCTCTATTCCTTCGATCATTCAATTAGGGAGCTTCGGTTCCATATTTTTGGCTTTGGCAGCACCGTCCACAAAGGTTCCCATCGATGCAAAAGCTATTTTCACATTTGGCTACACATTATGGATGCCCTTAACCATACCACTTGGTTTTCTCCTGTGTGCTATCTATAAAAATTTCAGTTATATTGATCTAAAAAATTATAGTATCAAGATTAGTAAAAAGGAGGTGATTTTGCCGCGCGGATGGCGGGGGAGGTTTCTTATTTTAAGAGGAAGTTGGCCTGGCGGTTTGCTAACATGCGTTCCCATGTGTCAGTGCTTTCACTACAAAAAAAGACACATCCGTGACATTTTGGGCCAAATGAAAATAAAATTGTCATGCTTATGACACTTCTATGACGATAATTGTGACAAAACCAGGTATCATCATAGATGTGGTGGGCTCCTACTTCTATGACAAAAAAACATAACAGAAAATTGGCTTTTCGTCCTGAGCTAGCCGGAGACACAACTGCATGACATTCTTGGGGCCGTCCATGACGAAAAAAACCATCGTAGAAGCGAGGGCGAGGAAAATTTTGGGGAGTTCCTCGTTACGGTGGGTGGTCGGGGGCCGAGCAATGTGCGTTCCTCTCGTACACGTATGCGCGTGGGTGCGAGGCGTTGGGCTCTAATTGAACCCGAGCGAGGCGTTCGCCTAACTGAACCTGAGTGATTGCACCACAGGCTACGCGTTACTGAACACGAGCGATCGATCGATCGCTGTTAACTAAACCCGATCGAGTGATTGCTTCGCTACTGCTGCTAACAGAAGCACATCGATGCTGCCTGTGAGTGAGAGTTGTTGGGGAGGTTCGGATAAACAGTTCCCGGTGGGGGGGGGGGGTTGGATGAATAGGACCCCGTGGTGTTGCCGCTGGATGAACATGACCCCGATCAATCGAGCCAGTTGGGTGTGGATGAACAGGACCCCATGGAGGGCTAGATGAACAGGACCCCATGGACGAAAGTTTGAACAGTAGTCGGTGGAGGGCTAGTTGGACAGCAGCCGATGGAGGGTTGGATGAACAGTAGCCCGTGGAGGGGTGGTTGAACAAGACCCCGTGGAGAGGGCTGGTTAAATAGTAGCCGTTGGAGGAGCGCGCAGTGGAGGCTGGATGAACAGGAGCCCGTGGATGAACAGTCGCGGGTGGAGGCTGGAGGAGGTCGACGGTGGAAGAACAGTAGCCCATGGAGTCTGGAGGAGGTCGATAGTGGAGAAGAACAATATCCCGTGGAGTCTCGTTTTGCGGTATGCGACACCCCACCCGATGAACAGGACCCCTATTTCGACCGTAGCGCTCCAATAGAAGTCCGTTTCCTCTATTTTGCGGTACGCCACACCCCTCCTGTTGGGGATATAACTACTGAGTGTAAACCGCCCAGGAGGGGCCGGGTCACCCTCAACTATATTGAAGCCCACGAAGACTCAGAAGATGGCGCTTTACTATGAAGCATAGAGGCCTGGAGCCCAAAGGTGGATTAGGGCCCATAGTGGTAAACCGCCATAGTCATATAACTTGTATTGTAAGATAAGGAAAAGAGAGACTGAGCCGAACACTTGTATGAGTCGGCCTCGGGATTCTGTAAGCCGACTGGGCGACAACCCGTGTATATAAGGGGACGACCCGGCGGTGGTTCAGGGACAAGAAACACAACTCGATAGCCAGGCATAGCTTGTTTAGCTCCCTGGTTAGCGAGACCCCAATAATCCCATCACAAATAGACGTAGTCCTTTACCTTCATCGAAGGGGCCGAACTAGTATAAAATCCCCCGTGTCCTTTGTCCGGTTTAACCCCTTTAAGCTAACCCGCCGTGATGGCTCCACGACTAAGTCCTTACACGAAGACATCTAACATGATATTTCCACGATAGTTGGCGCCCACCATGCGGCTATCGCACGATGGTTTCGAGTTCTTGAAGGGCAACTTTGAAGGACTCAAAGGATACGCTGTGGGCCAGATGACCAAGAGTCATCGCGGCAAGCTGTACATCGACGATGCAGGCTGGGGCTCCGAGGCCGGCTCAATCGAGTACGGGTACCGGGTCCCCTTCGGCAGAATTCACGTCTTCATCGGCAAAATCGGCGAACCGGGCCCTGAGCCGGACACCTGCACCAACCTCGTCGAAACGGGTCAGCATGCAAGTACCGCCCGGATTCAGCCTATCGTGAAGCGTGCGTTCGTGGGATGTGTCCGCGGGATTGGATTTGAACCGGTGTCTGAGGGTGAGACGGTCGCTTATTCTGACGGCGAATCATCCGCTGGTGAAGCCGAATCCCTGTACCAAGTCTAGGATGGCATGTTTGATGGGTATTCCGATGGCACCAGTATTCCGGAATTTCTTGAACCGCCGAACCACGTTGGAATCGTCATGGCCGGAACACAACCAACCTTGCAAAACTCTACTGCGGCGGCGTCTGGACCGGTAGCAGGGGCAGGAGGCTCCGCTCGCCGGCCGGCTCAAGTTCTCTCGGGTTTGATGGATGCCTGGGCGACCTTGTTGACCACGAAAGTTACACCGGCGTCGCAGGATCAGCACAATGCAGATGTAGCAAGTCTAAAGAATCAAATAACGCATGCCAAGGAGGACCTAGCAGCTGAGGAAACCAGGATGGCTGAGGAACAGGCCGATTTAGATGCCCAGGCGCAAAGGATTCAAGCCGAGAATTACCGTCTTTTGATGGATCAGAACGCTTTAAATCGGGTGTCCAGGAGGAAACATCAATCTCGCTTGCCGGCGGATTACAACGCAATGAATCTCTTTGGAACGCCAGGTGCAGGAACTAGTAAGCCGCCAGTAGTAAACCAGAATACCGATCCAAGGACCGGAGCGCCAGATCAACCTCAGGTGATGGGTCTGCCTCCGCGTACGGCAACCCGCCGTGGTATACTACACCACCGCCGAGTCACTTCTCTACCCCGTTGGATAATATGATAGCAGCAGCATCCCGGTTGGCCGCTATTCCGATAGAAGGTGAATCGCCGGCAGCGGTTGAGACACGGCGGGCCAGGGATCTTCTTCAAACAGCTCTGACACAGCAGCAAGCTTACTCGTATAGCCGAGATAGGGTTCACTCAACTCCACGACCGAGCAAAAGCTATAGCAGGCATATAGATGAACCGGAAGTGTCCAGCAGTGCGCGGTGCCGCATTGTCCCTCAAGGGCCTAATCCGGTGCATGGTGATGTGAACGCTCAGGACATGGTGGACAATGGAAGAGCATGAAGGGAGGCCTCTTTAGCAGCACAGCATATGGGTCGTTATCAACCCGCCCCAGTTCAACCAGCGGCGTCAGTAGACCGGGGCACCGGGGTCGCTTTTAGTTCTTGGGGAGTGCCGTGTCTTATTCCGACGCTCCATAATGTGCGCCTGCCTAAGGACTTCAAGGGCCCGCGTAAAGTTCCAAATTACACCGCTGATCAACCACCCGAGGTGTGGGTGGAAAGTTATGAGATGGCTATGGAGATGCTGGATGTGGACGAAGCAGCTTGCGCAAAGTACTTCACAATGATGTTGGAAGGAATAGCCCGTACATGGTTGAAGAATCTACTAGCTAACTCTATCGAGTCATGGGGACAGTTGAAAGCCTAGTTTATAGCCAATTTTAAGGACACATGTAAACAACCTATGTCCATTGTGGATCTCGATGCTTGTGTTCAAGGGGAGAACGAGTCAACAACTCATTGGGTGCGCCGGGTTTCAGAAGTCTTGCATTCATCGGACCGTATTAATGCTAGCTCGGCAATCATCACCTTGGAGCGTAATTGCCGGTTTAAGTGACTGAAAATGAAGTTGGGACGGCTGAAGCGCCACTGCAATGACATGGGCACCCTTATGGCCGCCTTGGTCAAATATGCCAATTCTGATAATACCAAGGATCCCGATTCTGATGAGGAGAAACCGGAGAAGGGAAAGAAGAACGGCGGTGCAAAGGGATAGCAGCACAACCAAGGAAGCCATGGGAATGACGGTAAGCGCAAAGCAGATTCGGATTTTGTGGCTAACGCTAATGTGTAGCGTCGTAAGGGTAAACCGCCCCAGCGCGGCGGCGGAATGAATCTGGAGCGTTTGTTGAATCAACCCTGCCCAAAGCATGGGACCAAGGAGGTTCCTGTAACACATCTCTGTAAAGATTGTCACATCATGAAGGAGTTCAAAAACTCTCGTCTTTTCCGGTATGATCAGGGTCCATCGGGCGGTTCAGGTCCAAGTTTTCATGGCGGCGGCGGTTCAAACTCTGGATTTCAGAATAATCCGGGCAACCAGAACAACCAAGGTGGTAATAACCAGCAGAGTAATCAAGGAAATCAGCAGCAGTCGGCTTACCAGAGTCACCCAAAGCAGTTGAATGGTGGGAAGTATCATGTGTTCACCACTAGTTTGTGCAAGCGTGATCAGAAGCTTCACAAGAGGGCTGTTAATGCTGTTGAACCGGCAGTACCACGTTACCTGCGGTGGTCCGAGCAACCTATTGTATGGAGCTGAGAGGATCATCCGCCCCGGGTTGACAATCCAGGTGACCTGGCTTTGGTGGTGGCACCTCAGGTGGGAGGTTATAAGTTCACCAAGGTACTCATGGATGGAGGAAGAAGTATCAACATTCTGTATTATGAGACCTTCCGTCACATGGGGTTGATAGACAAGAGTCTTAAACCGTCCAACATTGTTTTCCATGGTATGGTACCAGGTAAGTCGGCATATCCTGTTGGTAAGATTGCTTTGCAAGTTGTGTTTGCTGATGAACATGATTCCCGGTCTGAGACATTGAGCTTTGAAGTGGTGAGGATCCAGAGCCCGTACCACGCACTGTTTGGGCGACCGGCTTATGCAAAGTTCATGGCAAGGCCTTGATATATTTACTTGCTGCTCAAGATGCCCGGTCACAAAGGGACCATTACGGTTCACGAAAGTCGTAAAATCGCTTTGTATTGCGAAGAAGGTGATGCGGCCTATGCTGAGTCAGTTTGTGCTACAGAGGAGTTGAAGCTTTATAAGGAAATTGTTGATCCGGCAGACATGACCCCTCTGAAGAAGCCCACCACTTAGCATGACCCAACCCTGCATTTCAAGCCGGCTGATGAGACTAAGCTTTTTGACTTTGTTCCTGGTGATTCGTCCAAGCAGTTCAGCATCAGCACAAATCTGGAACCAAAATAGGAAAGCGCGCTCATCGAGTTCATCCGTGAGAACCGGGACATGTTTGGATGGAAGCTTTCTATCAGGACCCCGATCCTAAGTCACACCGATCTAGCATGTAACACATCATATCACTTTGCGGCCTCACGCACGGTATTCCCACGGGTGCCACCTTACCTGGCCCGGGACCGTTTGCGCCTTTTGGCTCACGTATATGATAGTGTCGCTAGCATCCATATGACAAAGAACCCGGGCTGACATGGCTAGTCGTGAACCCAAAGTGGCACTAACTTACAGGGACAGGCATCCATGACCCAACATCGAATGTGTCGGTCATCAGCGAGTGAATCCAGGCTGTAGCACTGGGCTAGCAGGACTCCGGTGAACCGGGCTGTAGCGGGCTAACAGGACTCCGATATTCATCGCGTGACATTTCCCCGAAGGGACAGACACATGAACGAAGAAGGACACATGCCGGCCAGCCTAAGTGTTCCGGAGCAGTAGCAAGCTACCATGGCTCAGTGGAAAAACTAGGAGACATTTCCCGGTAAGAGAGGGTACTAAGGATAAACAACTAGATAGTCAGATCCCACACATACCAAGCATTTCAATAACATACACACAATATGCTCGATATGTGCAAATACAACATGGCATCACAACATGACTCTACAACTCAAGTATTTATTCAATAGGCTCCGAGGAGCGAGATATTACAAACATGGGTCTCACGACCCAACAATCAGAGCATACAAGTCAAAGCACAAGCGGAATCTTAACATGTCTGAGTACAGACAACTATAAATGAAAAAGGCTGAGAAGCCTGACTATCTACCAGATCCTGCCGAGGGCACAAGATCGTAGCTGAGGTAACAAGCTAAACATCGAAGTCCACGTGGAACTACTAGTGAGACTGAAGTCTCTCTGCAAAACATAAATTAAGCAACGTGAGTACAGATGTACCCAGCAAGACTTACATCAGATCTATCTACATATGCATCATTATCAACAAAGGGGTGGTGGAGTTTAACTGCAGCAAGCCAGCTTTGACTCGGTGGCTAACCTGAACTACGACTGCAAGTAACTCTTTTGAGGTGGCGCACACGAGTCCACATATTCACCATATCAATACACCACTATGGATCCGCTCCCGTCTCCCTACGAGAACGCCATCCATAGCACTCACGCTTATCTTGCGTATTTTAGAGTATCCACTTTCACTTGTCTATGAACTATGCAAGGGGTCCAAGTTTCCATATCCGAGGAATCCGGCTATTCGAATAGATGATGTTAACCCTGCAGGGGTGTACTTCTTCACACACGCTTTCGCCACTTATCGCCCTGTACACGTCATGTACCTCGGCAACCTTCAAGCGGAAGCCGGGCGAGGGAGTCGGCCATGACCTGACTAACCGAACAAGTCTCTAGTCCAGGTTTATCGCCTATTCGGGTTCCATCCGCAAGGAGATCCGGCCGGGGTGTCGCTCACGGCCCCAAACGATGTGAGCAGGGTTCCCAAGCCCACCATCCGGTTGCTACTTGGTACACCGGGCCACTGTGCCTAGTCTGTCCCAAGCCCACCTGTACAGGGTGCCACTTGGTAGACTACTAACAGTACCTACAAACACCAGAAACTAGTTGCAACTCCTGGACAGAGATCATGTTGATTAATAAGTCGAGAGAGTCAATTAAGGATCCCAATGTGTGGTAGTAGCTGTTCATGGATCACAAACACAGAACTCAGTTCCTGAGGACGGCGGCAATGAGACAACCCATCATGTACTCCTACATGGCCTCTCACCGCTACCTTTACCAAATCGTGTTCACACACTTAGCTCTCAATGGTAGGACATGTTCACACACGTCTGATTCATCCCAGATGAATCAGACCTGACTCAACTCTAAGCAGTAGCAGGCATGACAAACAAGCATGAATGAGTAGGCACAACATGGCTCAAACAACTCCTACTCATGCTAGTGGGTTTCATCTATTTACTATGGCAATGACAGGTCATGCAGAGGATAAAGGGGTTCAACTACCGCAGCATGTAACAATTGAATCGGTGTTGTCCTAATGCAGTAGAAGAGAGCAGGAGCGAGAGAGTGGGATTGTATCGGAATGAACAAGGGGGTTTTGCTTGCCTGGCACTTCTGAAGATAACATTGAGTCTTCATCAGTGTCAACGATCACATCGTCGGTACAACGTCTACCGAGGGGGAACAACACCGGCAAACACAGAAGAAAACGATCAATGCAATGCACAATATGATGCATGCTATGACATGGCAATATGAATGTGTTTTGGGCTAATGCACCTAGCTATGATTTAGATGAACTTGGTTTGAATACATGATTCAAATTCCAACCCCATATATGATTATTTAAATGCCCTTAATTTGTTTTGTCCAAAACAGAGGATAAACATTGTTCAAACATGCATGAAAATGGTACAGATGGATTCCTTGAATTTTTCTGATAATTTTTCATATATAAATTATTTAATTTGGAGCTACGGTTGAATTTCTATGAATTTTAGAAGTTTTGGACATTTTCTGAAAATAATAAATCATTTATGATTTATTTAAATTCCAGAAAGGAATTATTGCATCGTCATGACCTCATAGTGACGTCAGCAGGTCAACAGGGGCTGGTCCGGTCAGACCTGACCAGTAGGGCCCACTAGTCAGTGACTATGGCTAATCCTAATATAACTTAAACCTAACCTAGTTTAATTAGTCGGGCCGGGCCCGCATGTCAGTGAGTCAGTGGCTTAACTAAAATTAGTTATTAATTTAACCAAAAGTTAGTAGGGGCCGGGCCCACCTGTCAGTGTCAGGGGGGTTAGATTAGGTGGTGATTAGCTTAAGCTAATCACCTGATGGCGGGGTCCACCTGTCATGGACCCAGGGGAGGTCAAACCCCTGGTCAACAGGGCCTAACCCGCCGGCGGTTCGTCGCCTGTGGCAACAGGCACGGCGGAGGGCTCGGGCTCGCTCCTCCAGCGTCCAAATGGACGGAGGAGAGCGGCTACGGAGAGCTGGAGCTCACCCGCGCCCGTTTCAGCAAGCAGCAGCAGCTAGGGCGGCCGGAGACGATGGCCTCGAGCTCGGCAGCGGCGGCCGGAGCTCGGGTGTGCTCGGGATTGCGTTGGGGTGCACGGGGAGGACGGTGGTGTGGTGATATGTGCTACTGGGAGCGTGCTGAGCACGATGGAGTGCTCGGACACGAGCTCCAATGACTAGCGCGGCGGCGGCGACATCGCCGGTGGTGGTAAGCTCGCGGCTCCGGTGGATTTGATAGCTACGCGGTGCAAACGAGGCAGGGGAGAGAGGGGAAAGATTCCGGTGCTCACGGTGAACTCGCAGAGCAGACTAGTGGGCTCGGGGATGGCTTGGTGACGACGAAGCAACGACGGCGAGCTCGGGCGGCCGGAGATGGGGAAGATGGCGTGGGCGGCGATGCAGGGCGTCCGGCGGGGCATGGGTTGGTGGAGAGGAAGAGGGGGTCGAGGCAGAGCCTCTGGGCGCAACGACGAGGCGAGGCAGTGACTGTGGCCACGGCGACGCTCGTCGGCGGCGACGGACGCGTTCGGTGGCGGAAAGAACAGAGGAGGTGAGAGCGTTTGGGGGGAGAGAGAGGGATTCCAAGGGGTCGGGGCAGCGCCGAGGAGATGACGCGAGGCGTCGCGGTGTCCAGGCGATGCAGACGAGCAGGGTGGTGGCGTGGCGAGCTCGGGCGCGTGCGCCGTGTCCCTCCTCTGCCTACTGGCGCGAGGAGGAAGGCGACAGGGAGGAGGAGGTGGGCTAGGCCTGCCAGCTAGGCCGCCAGGTAGGTTTGGGCCGGGTGGGTTGAGAGGTGAGCGCCAGGTAGGCTTCTGCTCTTTTTTTTATATTTCTGTTCTATTTTCTTTTATTTAATCTTTTGCCACTGTTTTGAATTTAAAATAATTCAAACAATGCCAAAAGCTCCTCTGAATATTTTTATTTTGCTAGATGGACTTTTCCAAAAGCTCATAAAATATTTCAGGGGTATTTAAAATTATATTCTAGTTATATGAATATAATTCAAATTCAAATAGCTAATGATTTAAATTCAAAGTCCCAAAAATAAATCCTTAAAAATGTTCAATATTTTTGGTTTGGATCAAAACCCTTGCCAAAAATATTAAACATCTAAGAAGAGCATTTTGGAACAATGAATGAGATTTTAGGGTTTTTGCCCTTCTTTTATTTAAGTTTTTGAGGCTTCCAAAATTCCTCAGTTCAAGTTTCAAAATTTTAAACATGATGCACAGATGGAAGCAAGCATAGGTCAGGCCAGAACTAGGGATGTGACACCTTCTGACATGCCAGGTGTACCGAGGGAACTCGCTGAGCACTCTCTCAATATTGATCCCAAGATTAAACCGGTCAAGCAATTTCTTCATTGCTTTAACGAGGAAAGACGCAAGGCAATTGGTGAAGAGGTAGCCCGACTGTTGGCTGCTGGGTTTATCGTTCAAGTGTTTCACCCTGAGTGGTTGGCTAATCCGGTGCTTGTTCTTAAGAAAAACGGCGCTTGGCGCATGTGTGTGGACTACACAGATTTGAACAAAGCTTGTCCGGCCGATCCTTTTGCTCTCCCGCATATTGATCAGATCATTGATGCAACAGCGGGTTGTGAGCATTTGAGTTTCTTGGATGCTTATTCAGGCTATCATCAGATCAAAATGGTAGTTAAGGACCAGGAGAAGACCACCTTCATCACTCCCTTTGGAGTCTTCTGCTATGTTTCTATGCCCTTTGGGCTCAAGAGTGCCCAGGCAACTTATCAGCGCTGTGTGCAGAATTGTCTTCACACTCAGATCGGGCGTAATGTTCATGCCTATGTTGATGACATTGTGGTAAAGTCCAAGAAGAAGTAGACATTGATAGATGATCTCAAAGAGACCTTTGACAATCTGTGGGTTTACAAGATGATGCTCAATTCGGACAAGTGTGTCTTTGGTGTTCCGGCAGGCAAGCTTCTAGGCTTTCTGGTGTCCAACAGAGGCATTGAGGCTAATCCAAAGAAGATCAAAACGATTACATCTTTGGCTAAACCAGCGTGCATCAATGATGTTCAGTGTCTAGCAGGTCGGATCGCAGCCCTAAGCCGGTTTATCAGCCGTTTGGGAGAGAAGGTGATCCCTCTATATCAGATGTTGAAGAAGACAGACACCTTTGTCTGGAGTGATGCGGCTGATGCGGCGTTTGAAGACTTGAAGCAGCAGTTGGCCGAACCACCCGTCCTTGCTGCTTCGGTTAACAAGGAGCCCTTATTGTTGTACGTGGCTGCTAATGCCCGTGTTGTCAGTCTGGCAATCATGGTGGAATGCAAGGAGGCTGGTTAGGAGTACCCGGTTCAACAACCGGTTTACTATATCAGTGAGGTGCTTATCGAATCAAAGCAGCGATATCCGCATTGGTAGAAGCTCGTATATGGTTTTTTATGGCAAGTCGGAAGCTCAAACAATATTTCCAAGGCCATCCTATTACGTTTGTCAGTTCAGCTCCATTGGGTGATATAATTCAGAACAGGGAAGCAACTGGCCGGGTTGCAAAATGGGCAATTGAACTTGGTCCGCATGGTCTGAAGTATGTGCCTGGAACAGCCATAAAGTCTCAGGCACTCGTGGACTTCATCAATGACTGGACCGAGTTACAAGCCCCAGAGGACAAACCGGATAATACATACTGGACTATTCACTTCGATGGATCCAGACAATTGGAGGGCTCGGGGCTGGAGTTGTTCTTACTTCCCCTCGAGGTGATAAAATTCGTTATGTCCTCCGTTTAATGTTTACCTATACTAACAATGCAACTGAGTACGAGGCTCTGCTCCATGGGCTCTGAGTGGCCAAGGAGATGAATTTAAGCCGGGTATGATGCTTCGGAGACTCTGATCTGGTGGCTCAGCAAGTTTCTGGCACTTGGGATTCTAAGGATCCACTCATGGCGGCTTACAGACGTGAATTGGATATTGTGGCGGTTTAGTTCAAAGGGTATCAGGTTGAGCATATCAATCAGCGCAAAAACAAAGCAGCAGACGCTTTAAGCCGGCTTGGATCTCAGCGTAAACCGGTACCTCCCAATACCTTTTTAGATATCTTGCATAACCTGTCTGTTAAGTTGCCTATAGAGGAAGATTTGGCTATTCCTGATCCGGAGGTTCAATTGGTGGCCCCTTTACACGTTGTGCTGGATTGGACGGTTCCATATCTGGCGTATATGAACCGGTGTGAGTTACCAGATGATGAAGTCCTGTCTCGGCAGATAGTCCAGCGGTCCAAGTCCATGGTTATTCACAATGGCGAGTTACACCGCTGCAGCATTTCAGGCGTATTTCAGCGTTGTGTTTCTCCAGAAGATGGCCAAGAGATCCTACAAGAAATTCATGAAGGGGATTGTGGTCATCATGCCGGTTCAAAGTCCCTGGTTGCCAAAGCTTTTCATCATGGGTTCTACTGGTTGAAAGCTCATGCTGATGCGGAGGATCTGGTAAAGCGATGTGATGCTGTAGGACCTTGAAGTATGTCTAGAGGGGGGTGATTAGACTACTGGACCAATTAAAAACTTAACCTTTTCCCAATTTTAGAGTTTGGCAGATTTTAGCAATCTTTGGACAAGTCAAGCAATCATCACACAATTCAAGCAAGCATGCAAAGAGTATATAGGCAGCGGAAATTAAAGCATGCAACTTGCAAGAAAGTAAAGGGAAGGGTTTGGAGGATTCAAACGCAATTGGAGACACGGATGTTTTTGGCATGGTTCCGATAGGTGGTGCTATCATACATCCACGTTGATGGAGACTTCAACCCACGAAGGGTAACGACTGCGTGAGTCCACGGAGGGCTCCACCCACGAAGGGTGAACGAAGAAGAAACCTTGTCTATCCCACCATGGCTGTCGCCCACGAAGGACTTGCCTCACTAGCGGTAGATGTTCACGAAGTAGGTGATCTCCTTGCCCTTACAAACTCCTTGGTTCAACTCCACAATCTTGTCGGAGGATCCCAAGTGACACCTAGCCAATCTAGGAGACATCACTCTCCAAGAAGTAACAAATGCTGCATTGATGATGAACTCCTTGCTCTTGTGCTTCAAATGATAGTCTCCCAACACTCAACTCTCTCTCATGGGATTTGGATCTGGTGGAAAGAAGATTTGAGTGGAAAGCAACTTGGGGAAGGCTAGAGATCAAGATTCATATGGTAGGAATGGAATATCTTGGCCTCAACACATGAGTAGGTGGTTCTCTCTCAGAAATGATAAGTTGGAAGTGTAGGTTTGTTCTGATGGCTCTCTCCACAAATGAAGAGGAGGTGGAGGTGTATATATAGCCTCCACACAAAATCTAACCGTTACACACAATTTACCAAACTCGGTGGGACCGAAGCAACAAACTCGGTCGAACCAATTTAGTAAACCTAGTGACTGTTAGGGTTTTCGGTGGGACCGACATGCAACTCGGTAGGACCGATATGGTTAGGGTTAGGGCATAACGTAATCTCGGTAAGACCGATTACACAAACTCGGTGAGACCGAATTTGGTAATTAGCTAACGAGAGAGTTGGTGAGGTAAACTCGATGGGACCGATTCGCTCTTTTGGTGAGACCGAAAAGTTATGAAAGGGGAACAAGGAGTTTACATTGTAATCTCAGTGGGACCGATCGCTCATTTCGGTTAGACCGAAACGTTACGAAGGGAAATAGAGAGATTACAATCCCATCTCGGTGAGACCGAGATCCCTATCAGTGAGACCGATTTGCCTAGGGTTTGTGGGAGTGGCTATGACATTTGAACTCGGTGGCGCCGGATAGAAAGAATCGGTGTGACCGATTTCGACTTTGGGTTTAGGTCATATGAGGATATGAGAAAGTAGTTGAGGGTATTTGGAGCATATCACTAAGCACTTGAAGCAAGATGCTCATTAAGCAACACCTCATCCCTCCTTGATAGTATTGGCTTTTCCTATAGACTCAATGTGATCTTGGATCACTAAAATGTAAAATGAAGAGTCTTGACCTTTTGAGGTTGAGCCAATCCTTTGTCCTTGATATTTTAAGGGATCCACTTTCATCATCCATGCCATGCCATTCATTGAGCTTTCCTGAAATAATAGTCTTGGAATAGCATTAGCTCAATGAGCTATATGGTGTTATGAATTACCAAAACCACCTAGGGATAGTTGCACTTTCAATCTCCCCCTTTTTGGTAATTGATGACAACATATAGATCAAAGCTTCGACAAATGATAATAAGATTGAAAAACATCATCGCTTTGAGAAGTATGTGATAAGCAGGAGCTCCCCCTAAATTTGTGCATATTTTAAGATTTGCTTTGGACTTCAAATGCACAAGGAATTAGGCTCATGGGTTACTCTTCCATGTCACATACATCTTGGTGGAGCGCTCAAAATAATAAAGATTGAGTACATGCACTCATCACCAAGCAAAGTGAATGATCATATAAGGATAAGTAAGATAATAACATATATCAAGCATAAGTGTAACTTATGATCAAACACATGATCATCAATGTTTCACAGGTAATAGCATAGTATCTCAATCAATCAAAAGCAAAACAAAGTTCAACCACCAAAGCAAGAGAGAATAAAAGCAACACTCTATCTCTCGAAGCCTATGATCTATACATTTTTCTCCCCCTTTGGCAACAAGTTAGCAAAAAGTTCATAGAAAATTCATAGTGCTAGATCGACTCTCAGGCTTGATCTTCAGGTGGTGGTGTAGAGATGGCTCCTTGGACGAAGGCTTCAGTTGATGTAGATGGAGCTGAAGGACTTGGTGCTAGAGCTGGTTGCCCTGGAGCTATATAAGTTGTAGCTAGTGTAGATGATGTGGCTCTAGTGTCTGTCACAGGCACTGCAGCTGACCTCTGAGCTCTAGGAACTCTCGCAAATGCATCAGTGGTTGTCTTGCCCTTCCTCTCCAGCATTTCATCCCGAAGCTGCTCCACAACTGACTGAATCTCAGTTACTTTGACATCAAGATCATAGAATTTTTGTTCCATGATTCTTTCCAGGCTCTCCTGGTTTTGAGTTAGGGTGGCCAACCCCTTCTCAATCCTAAGTGTTGATGCTATCAAGTAACCAAGTTGCTCCTGCTTGTTCTTCAAAAAGTACTCAGATGCCTCCTCTTGAGTTGGCATCTTGGCAGCCTTCTCTGTCCTTGCTTTCTCCTTCTTCTCTTGAGCTTGTACTGACGATGGTTCATTCTCATTCATTACAACTTGATTGTCGTCAAAGTCTAGATATATAGCAAAATGTTCCTTATCCAACAGATATTTTCCTGTGCCCATCTTTGAGTTAATCAACTCCTGAATCTATGGGGCATATCCACAACTTCTCTTTTGGTCTGCTGCAGTCCTCTTGATAGTCTCAACCATAAGGCTCATGACCTTGAATTTCTATGGCACATCAAAAATATGAAGCAAATTAATTGCATGCCCTCTAATCATGTTGTGGTCACCCGACTTGGGCAAAAGAGTGTGCCTTAAGATCCAGTTGATCGTAGGCAGCCCTGACAGAAGAAAATGAACTGATCCAAACTTGAAAGTCTCAAGTGCATCATCAGGGATCTCCTTGTACATATGTGACATTGAGTTGTGATCCATTTTCTTCTTGGCATAAATGTCCAAGTCATCTTCACTTTCCTTTGGGGAATTGATCAGATTTGCCCATTCCTCTATGGTTGATTGGTATCTCGTTCCTTCAGACATCCAAACTATCCTGCCATCTAGATAGAAGTGTGCTGTAGAGTAGAATTGCATAATGAGTTCATCATTCCAGTTTGTGAGCTTCTGCCCGACAAAATATGCAAGTCCACAAGCAACAAAACTGTCTTGCACTCCAGGATAGTGTTCCTCATTTTCCTTCATGTAGGTCCAGTCGACCCACCTCATATCACAAACTATGCGCTTCTTATCCAACAAGATTGTCTCATAGAAGTCCTGCTGTTCCTTGGTGTGGAACCTGTAATCAACAGTAGTCCTTCTCCTGGTGGCATATGGATCCGACTCTCTCCATAGCCTCAACCCTAGATCTCTCCTGATCTTCATGTTCTTAGCCACAGGATGAGCATCATTGTGGTATGGAATCTTGGTTTTGAGCTTCCTTAAGATCTGCCCTTCTTCATCTTCCTCAGTAGCAACATCAGGCATTGGGGCCTTGTTCTTCTCAACAGCTAGTATACTCCTGGTATTCCCCTTTGGTGCAATCTTGGGCTTGGGGGCAGCTTTGGGTGCTTCTTTGGGCTTTGATGTTGCATCCCCTGACTTTATAGCATCACCCATCAGCTTTTGTGCCTTGGGTGCTGGTGCAGCAACCTCTTCTTCCTCTTCCATCATGGAAGGTTGACCAACAACTCTGGCCATGCTCTTTTTGACCCATTCTTTCCTTTTCTTTCCTTCTGCAGCTGGCTCTTTGGGTTGGGATTCCAAAGAAACTTGAGTGGAGACTATGGCTTTGGACATTGGTTGTCTACCTGCAGGCCTTTTGATCTTCATGCCTGGCTTTACTGCAGTTGAGCTGTACTCCTTCTTGAGCTCTTTCTTCTTTGAACTGGCCTCATCCTCAACTGCCACATAATCCTCATCCTCAGACTCTGAGGTCTTGTTTCTTGTCCTTGTGGTAGCCTTGGGCAAATTGCTGGGAGTGCTTCTGCTCCCCTCATCTGAGCTGCTAGAGGGACTAGAGCCCTCACTCATGTGAATCTCCTCTTCTGACTTGTTCTGACTATCACTTTGGTCTGACATGCTGAAATCACTGACTGCTAACCCTATGAATAGTTGTAGATGAGATAGAATGGATGAGCATCACAAAATACAGAGATTTTTGCAAAAGGATGATTCAAAAACTCAGTTTTAGTTTTCCACAGAAAGCATTTCGGATCAACCGATTTTCAAACTCGGTGACACAAAAGCAGTTTTGGAACCTAAACTGGTGAACTCGGTAGGACCGAGTCACAGTTTGGTGGCAATGAGACTGCTAGGGTTTCACAAAGTTCTAAAATTGGTCACACCGATTAGCAATTCTCGGTCAGACCGAGAGTTACTAGTGCAATGGCATTAGCCAAATCGGTGGGACCGAGTTTTTCAACTCGGTGGGTCCGAGATGGTTTCGGCAGAAACCTAACCCTAAATTTTCAAATTGCATCTATTCTAAGGATTGTATTAACTGGATAGGAGAGTTTCAATCATGGCAAGAAACATAATGAAGACAATGTGCTAGGAATCACACGAGGATAGCACTGTGATCGAGTCCATACCCTAGCTTGGCGATGAACTCGCTACGGCGGCAATGGCGGGGGTGAATTGCGTTGACAGTGGCAGAGACCAGCGACAGGAGGCGGCTGGCGACGAAGGCGACGATCCGTAGACCTTGTAGGCAGAGAGAGCTATGCATGGGCGAAGGGGTTTCGAGAAATTACCAAATTTTTGCCCGTGAGTATATATAGCCCGACACTGTCGGTGTGACCGAGTGGAACAACTCGGTGACACCGAGATGCATAACTGTATACAGTTACAGCAACTCGGTGTGACCGAAAAGTTCAAATCGGTTGCACCGAGATTGAAAACCTAGATCGACTTAGTGATCTCGGTAGGACCAAAATGGAGGAATCGGTCAGACCGAGAATCACAAAGAATTTTTGGAAGTTTAAGTCTATGAAGAATCGTGGACTCCGAGTGCTCCTCACACAGAGTGGTTGGAATCTGACTGATCAAATTTTGTGATGTAGCATGAATAGAGTTTTTGACGAGAAAAGCATAGATAGCTAGAGAAGGTTCTTAGGCATTCTTGTCCATCCACTTGGCCAAAGAAAAAGAATCCAATCAATCAAAACAACAAGTGGATGTCCTTGAATGAAAAAAAATATGCAACCAACATGCTCACACAATAAAATGACAAATGAAATATGTGGCAAAGCACGCACAACCAATTCTAGCATCTATCAAACAATTGGTGATGACTAGGTCATCTATATATGAGTATATTGACTTAGGAGTCAAATGAGAACATTTGATCATAGGTCATACTCATCGTTTAAGCTCAAGTGGGGTTACCACTTTTACATAATGCATTGATGTGTTCACACCATTAGAGTTGCTTTGACTCAATTCTTAGAGTTAGGCTCCCCCTAGATGTGAGATCCCCTTTTAGAGGGACGAACTAACCTTGGATTTTGTCGATGATGACTTCATGTAGGTGTTGAAGATGTGGATGCTCAATGTTGATGTAGATCATTTGGAGCAATCCTTTGGAGTGAGTTGCAGTTTCAACATACCTACATGGGTTAGTTCCACAAGGAACAAACAAGAATATCCATAGACATAGAGTGATGCACACACAAGATGATGTCCATGAAATTATTAGGTTACCTTGTCCCTTGCCTTACCAACATGAGGGTTTGTGACTCCATGAACTAGTGCAGGATGTGGAAGTTGATTGCACTTTTCCTTGCCATAATGATATGAGTGAAGAATGTTGGCGGAGTCACCCTCAAGAACTCTCTAGTTCTTCTTCTTCGGGATCCACATCATCTTGATGGGAATCCTTGGAGTTGTAGTCGTACTTGATGAAGTAGAACTTGACGTAGTCTTGGGAACCCACTTGACCAAGGCCTTAGGTGCTTCTTCAAATGCATCAATCTCCTCTTGAAGCTTGTCCTTGCCTTTGTTCTTGTGGTCTTGTGGTAGAAGATCATCCTGTGTTTGTGTTCCCTTGAAGGAAGTAGGATCATACTTCTCTTGTTGAGGAACAAACTTCATCTTGGGGTATTGATCCTCTTCCCACTCAATTCCATTGGCATTGAACTTTTGTTCAAAACCAACACCTTGATTCTTCCGGTGCCTTCCTTGCTTGCATACAATTTCCTCGAATTGCTTACTCCCGGCAAGGCTCTTGTATACACCTTTCTCTATAATTCCCTTCAATAAGCTATTTTCTTGCTCAAGTGTAACTTGGCTAAGAGAATCATTAGTGGAATCAAGAGAACTACTAGAAGCAACAATATTAGATTTGGCATTATTATTGTTACTACTAGAGGAAGGATCTTTCTTGTACTTGTTACTAGACTTTACTTGAGGCATGTAAGTAGATAAGAGTAAATGCTTGGCAATGTAAGAAGAACTTTTCTTATGGATATCATCATTGATTTCTTTTAAGAACTCGTGTTCTGGCTCAAGATTGTGCTTTTCAAAGCGTAACTTCTCATGAGCCCTTAAAAGTTCTCGATGATCTTTGGAGATACTTTCATGAGCTAAATTAAGAGTGTTTAGTTCTTTAGTTAGATGCTCAATCTTCTCCTTATCATTGTCATTCGTTTTATCTTGATTAGCATGATTAATTGACGTTTCATCATAGTATTCATCACTAGAGTTGTCAATAAGTAAATCATCATCACCTAGCAAGTCATCTTCATCACTATTGAAATCAACATACTCGGGATGTGTTACCTTTGGACCTTTGGCCATGAAGCATCTTCCAATTCCTTCATTTGGTGAGTCAAATATGTCGTAGGAGTTGGTTGACACAAGTGCTAGACCGGCAACACCTTCATCTTGAGTATATTTGGAGTCGGAGTGATAGCTTCTCTCGGAGTGATTGTCGGAGTTGGATACTCATTCACCAACATGAGCTTGATGTCTTCGTTTTGTGTAGCTCCTTGATGACTTGTCCTTCCTTTCCGAATCCTTGCTTCTCCGTGAGGGTCTTCGTTCATAACGATCATCTCTACTCCTCCTCTCTCTTGGTGGTGATTCTTCTCTTTTGCTTCATCTTTTTGGAGAATCTTCTCTTTTTTTGTAGAGTGCCGTACACTCATTGGAATAGTGTCTGGGTCTCCCACAATTGTAGCAATTTCGCTCTCGACTAGAAGATCTTTTGTCATTGTAGGACCTTGACTTAGAGCTTCTTTCTTTGCTTCTACTCTTGTAGAATTTGTTGAAGTTCTTCACCATTAAGCTCAATTCTTCATTGAAGGTTTGTTTCTCACTTGATGATGTGGGGGCTCCACATGAGGCTTTGTAAGCACCACTTGACTTGTTGTGAAGTTCTTCCTTATCCTTGAGTGACATCTCATTAGCAACAATTCTTCCAATGACATCCGTTGGCTTGAGATCTTTGTAGTTTGGCATCATTTGGATCAATGTGCACACAGTATCATACTTTCCATCCAATGCTCTTAGGATCTTCTTGATGATGAATATGTCGGTCATGTCTTCACTCCCTAAGCCGGCAATCTCATTTGTGATAAGAGCAAGCCTAGAGTACATTTCAGCGACACCTTCACCATCCTTCATTTTGAACTTGTCAAGCTGACTTTGGAGCATATCCAACTTGGATTCCTTGACGGAGTCGGTACCTTCATGCATATCAATCAAAGTATCCCAAATTTCCTTTGCATTCTCAAGACGGCTGATTTTGTTGAATTCTCCAGGGCACAATCCGTTGAAGAGGATATCACAAGCTTGAGCGTTGTATTGCAGCATCTTCAATTCATCCGCGCTAGCTTCATAGTTCGGTTCTCTCCCATCAAAGAATTCACCTTGGAAGCCAATACAAACAATAGCCCAAACGGCAGGGTTATGTCCGAGAATATGCATTTTCATCTTATGCTTCCAACTAGCAAAATTAGTACTATCAAAGCAAGGACCTCTACGGTGATAATTTCCCTCGCTAGACGCCATACTCTCCTAGGTTATGAAACCAAGGCTATGACCACCAAAAGCTATGGAAATCAAAGCAAATGGAGACCAAAGCTCTGATACCACTTGTAGGACCTTGAAGTATGTCTAGAGGGGGGGTGATTAGACTACTTGACCAATTAAAAACTTCACCTTTTCCCAATTTTAGAGTTTGGCAGATTTTAGCAATCTTTGGACAAGTCAAGCAATCATCACACAATTCAAGCAAGCATGCAAAGAGTATATAGGCAGCAGAAATTAAAGCATGCAACTTGCAAGAATGTAAAGGGAAGGGTTTGGAGGATTCAAATGCAATTGGAGGCACGGATGTTTTTGGCGTGGTTCCGATAGGTGGTGCTATCGTACATCCATGTCGATGGAGACTTCAACCCACGAAGGGTAACGGCTGCGCGAGTCCACGGAGGGCTCCACCCACGAAGGGTCCATGAAGAAGCAACCTTGTCTATCCCACCATGGTCGTCGCCCATGAAGGACTTGCCTCACTAGTGGTAGATCTTCACGAAGTAGGCGATCTCCTTGCCCTTACAAACTCCTTGGTTCAACTCCAAAATCTTGTCGGAGGCTCCCAAGTGACACCTAGCCAATCTAGGAGACACCACTCTCCAAGAACTAACAAATGGTCCGTTGAAGATGAACTACTTGCTCTTGTGCTTCAAATGATAGTATCCCCAACACTCAACTCTCTCTCATGGGATTTGGATCTGGTGGAAAGAAGATTGGAGTGGAGAGCAACTTGGGGAAGTCAAAAGTTTTCACGCAGAGCTCATGTTCTGGCTCAAGAATTAAGGATGATTCCCATCACTTGGCCGTTTGCCACTTGGGGGCTTGACATGGTGGGACCCTTTAAGCGCTCCAAGGATAAGAAGACCCACCTGCTAGTGGCGGTTGATAAACTCACCAAGTGGGTTGAAGCAGAGCCTGTCAGCAAGTGTGATGTGGCTACGGCGGTTCAATTTCTCAAAAAGATTATCTTCCGCTTTGGCTTTCCACACAATGTCATCACGGATAATGGCACAAACCTTTCTAAAGGTGAGATGGAAGATATTTGTCAGAGAGAACACATCTGGCTTGACTTAGCATCCATGGCGCACCCCCAGACCAATGGTCAAGTGGAGAGAGCTAATCAAGAAATCTTGAAGGGTATTAAACCCTGGCTTATGGTCCCTTTAAAGTGGACTCCGGGTTGTTGGGTGGAGGAATTATCTTCTGTGTTATGGAGCATCAACACCACTCCCAACAGATCGACGGGTTACACGCCTTTTTTCATGGTGTATGGGGCAGAGGCGGTCCTCCCAAGTGATATTCGTCATGATTTGCCCCGGGTTGCTAATTATGTTCAAGCAGACAATGAGCAAGCACGCCAGGAGGCGTTGGATCTGTTAGATGAAAAAGCGGGATATGGCTTTAGCCCGTTCGGTGGTTTATCAGCAAGACCTACGGCGTTATCATAGCCGCCGGGTTAGGACAAGAACCTTTCAAGAAAGCGATTTAGTGCTCCGGCTCATCCAGGATCAGACAAACATGCACAAGTTATCCCCACCATGGGAAGGGCCCGTTGTGGTCAGCAAAAATCTGCACAACAGATCATACTACTTCATTGACGTTCGAGACAACTCACGCACCTCTGAGGAGGAGACCCGGCGACTGTGGAACATAGCTCTCCTACGGCCTTACTACACTTGAGCCATAGGCTTTTCTTATGTATATATTTCGACAATGTATATATTATGATCAATAAAATAAACCAGCATCCTTGCTATAAGTAGGGCCTCTGCTGTTTTTTCTCAAATATCCTTTGAGTTACATGGGGGCTTCAGCTGACAAAGAGGAGTACTACCTGTTAAACTGGCTATACTGCCACAATACAGCTTGGGAGCTTCACACCCACGGGGCCAAAGAGAGTCTGGATGCTTTGCACAACTCAAACATAGGCCCCAATGAGCACAGCTCATCACGTTACTTGGGGGCTCTTTGTGTAAAGTAACAAAGAGTTTGAAAGGACCCTTGTAGCTGGGTATCGACCCACGGCTTGGAAGCCTGGTATATTTACCTAAAATCCCGGGTTAACCTCCCTTCATCAAGTAAGCCACTCCTATCCAGGTAATCCTGGCACGACCCTCCGAATGTTTGACAGTTACTCTCATTGAGACCCTAAACTTGTCAAAGTTAAAACGGTGATTGGTTAGTTGGAGGCCCATCTTAAAAGGCTTTGTCAAATGGTTTAACTCAGTGGCCTGGCAGCCCATGAAAAGCCTCTAATTTGGGCCTGGTAGCCCTCGAAAAGCCTCGACTACATGGTTTTATTTGCACTTGTCACTATTTTTCTTTTGATGACTTCTGTGTTAAACCGGTATCTTTGATCTGGTATGGCTTTTCAGTCATCATATTAACCCGGTGTTTGTTAACCCGGCTTGGATCTCAACTAAACATTGACAAACCTTATCATTAAACTGGAGTTCATTAACCCAGCCTGGCTTTGACTACTTGTTGCCAGTTTTTGTTATCTGGTGTTCATCGTAACCCGACATGACTTCAAATACATCATCAGTACATGGTGAAGTTATACAAAATTCAAGATTTGGGTTTTCACCCTTATTACAATAAAAGTTGGTAAAGCAACTAAAGTGATATCACATCACAGGTATGATTTATTTCATATTTCTTAAGGTTTGATTATCAATCAGGCTTTATCTTGGGTATTATGACCCGTCCAGCGGTAAACCGCCAGGACAAACTTTCTTTATGCAGGCTTCAGAGTCGTGTTATCAAAGCATAAGCAAACATTACATGTGTTATGGTGGTTCAACACAAGTCGTGCATGAACACAGCAAATCAAAGAGTTTTAAACTAGCCTATTACAAGGCACTTTGAGGCCCAAAAGTTGATTATTCTCGCACAACAAAACTTTGTCACAGAAACACCAATGTCGGATTAAGATTCATCACCAGGACGGCGTGAAGTTGAAGGATCTTCAGGCACCGCTTCACCCTCCTCCTCTCCACCCAGAGGCTAGAAATCAGGGGTGGTCCAGTCAATGAGGGTTAGAGCCTGAAAGACAGCCTCTTCATCTATCACATCGGACGGATCAACATGAGGGGCGTAAGTGTGCTTACGATTTGGCGGGATAAGGTTCTGCGTCTCTGTCACAGTCGTGTCAACTCGATGGTTCTCTTCATCATAAAAAGACCGATGAACAGTCAGGTTAGCTTCTGCAGCAAGTTGACTGGACAATGGGCACATCTCCCTTGTCAGGGCTTTGAGTGTGTCATTGTCAAATGTTGAACCGTCTGCCTGTTCATCTGGAAATCCCTTGGAAATGTCAACCGGATCCAAGTCAGATATCCATGCTTTGGCCCGGGTCAGTGCTAGTAAAGCGCCAGCCCTAGCAGCAGACCGCTTCACCTCCTCTATCTGAGCCGGTGTCATGGATAATCTTGCTAATGTCTCCTTGATCAAAGTTGGTGCCGATTTGTTATAGGAGACTGCAGAGATAGCCCTTTGTGCACCGGTATACAATTGTTCAATTAGTGTATAAGCCACCTTCAATTTCATTCGCATATCTGTTCCAGGATGAGCAATGCGATGGCATGCGACGGTCTAAGAAATTTAAGTTAAACCGGCGGAGTTGATAGTACTACAGAGCACATGTTCTAAGGTACTTACCAAACAGGACAGTCGTCATGGAATTCACTTGATGCTTGAGACCCGCCAGTTCTTCTTCTACCGGTTTAAGGGCCGTTTCAGCATCTTCTGCCCGCTTCAATAACGTAGCCTTTTCAGTCTCCAAGTTGGTGTGTTCAGTTGTGAAGCCCTCTTTAAGTTGCTCCATGGAGGACTAGGAACCTTTGAGCTCTTCTTTGGCTTTGGGAATCTCTTCTTGCTGTAACTTAAGGATTTCTTGAAGGTTGGCGGTTTGGGACTCTTTTGTCTTCATGTCAGCCTGCACAAGTCAAAAAAACACAACAATTATATATGTCTTGAAGTCCCAAGCACATAACAAGTTATACACTTGGCACTTGGGGGCTAATGTGGATTGCTTTTTATAGTGGATACTTTTCACAGTCCCAAAGCTCAATCCAAGTATTAAGCTTGGCACTTGGGGGCTAATGCACATTTGATCATTCATAAGGAACGACAATGAAACAAGGACAAGACAGTTCCGGTTTGTCTTCAAAAAGATATACAGAATGAAAATTCAAAGTGTTCATACCTCATAACGCCCCTTCATCAGATTTCCCAAACCGGCTTCCAAGTCACGGCTGGTGTACAGGCGGTTTAAGTAACCGGAATGAAGTTCTTCAGTGCTAAGATTGACAAAGTGGGATAAGTCTGTCTTCCCCTTCCCTTTGCCCATAGCAGCAAATTCCTCCTTAGCGGTATGTTTGGCAAAGATAACCGGATTGCCAGGACTGGTGTGACCGTGCCAATAATTACAACATCATCATCATCATTTCTTGGTGGGCTTGGTGGATTGCTGGAACCCCTGGTTGGACTTGGCGGTTTAGCAGTCAGGCTTGGTGGATTAGCAGCTGGACTTGGTGGAGGGGTAGTACGAGGGCTCGGTGGATCAGTATGGATTGCCGGGTCAGCCTCCGGCGGATTAGCCTCAGTACTTGCATCTTGCGGGATGGAATCATCCATAACATCGGTATTTCTACTGGTGTCCTCAGCAGCCCTCTCCGGTTCCACTTCACCAATGGGGGTACTGGTTTTAGCCTTCTTTCTCAGGCGAGCTTTGGCACTGTAACATCACAACAATGATTAGCACGGTAAACCGAACTGTGAAGGAAAAACATGAAGCATAATATACTTACCCGGGGACGGTTTTAAGGGGAAGGAGCTGAGTGGTTGATGAACTGTCAGACGAGTTGGAAGATGCCTGGTAACTGGGATCAGACGGATTAAGTGGGTCTCTGAAGAAACCCTTCAAAGGATAAAGTTTTTCAGGAGAACAAGTAACCTCTGGGCGACGTTTCCGGTTTGGCGTATCCGATAAACCGGAAGAGGTGATCTGCTGGCCACTGTGCCGGGCTGTGCGACGTTCTTCAGCTTGCTGTGTATTCAAAGAAAATTTTGGATCCACATAAGCGAGAGGGTGAGAGTATTTCACTTTCCGAACGGTACGGCAAAATCATTGAACCGGCACAAGAACTGAATCGGAAGAAAGAGATATTACCTCAACATGGTCTGCACGACTGGCTGCCGCATGATCCTGGGAATAGTTAATGGTCAATAAGATGTATGAAAAAGGAACCAAGTGAATCAAGTTCTACCTCTGGATCTGATTCGTCAACATCTTTCGGTGGATCAGAAGATTCGGTGGTCTTCTTCTTACCCGCTTTCTTGGTGACTTTGGTCTTTGCACGAGCCCTCGCCGGTTTAGTCCGTTTCCAGAAAGAGCTATTGGCCTGTAAAAATATAAGGAAAAGAGTATTAGCACATTATTAAAAGCATAGGTGAAACAATGAGCATTAAGTTAAATTTACCGCTGGCGGTTTGTTGGTGGCGCAGAATGGTGGCAACCCGGTTTGGCTGCATGCAGAGATTGTTTCGTCAAGCATCTTCTTCACAGACTCAGTAACTTCAAGGTCTGTCATTACAACTTCATGATATCATTGAGGATCTATGACATTGCCAGTATATTCATGCATCAATCCGGGACGGCGGCTTAAAGGTAGAATGCCCCAGGAAACCCAGCACCGGACGAGATCAATGCCAGTCAAACCGTTGGCCATGAGAGCCCGGAGTTTGGCGATTTGAGGAGCAAAAGTTTTTCGTTCTGCGGCGGATAAGCGTGAAGGTAATGGGTGACTGTTGCTAAGCCGGTGAGGGCGGTAACCCGGCAAAGGATTTTCTACGTCAGGGGCAGTGTTCCGGCAATAAAACCAAGTTTGGTTCCAATCTTTAGGATGACTATGATGTTTTGCATGAGGGAAATCAACTTCTTTCCTTTTCTGAATTGAAACGCCACCAAGTTCTGTGTTGGGACCATCAGAGAACTCTGTACGGCGGTTGAAATGAAAGAAATCCCGGAACAACTCCACAGATGGCTCTTCTTCGAGGTAGACTTCGCAGAATACTTGAAGGTTGCATATATTGGACACGGAGTTCGGTCCAATATCTTGTGGATGGAGTTGGAATCTTGCGAGGACATCCCGGAATTTTTTTGATCCGGATGGGCTGAATCCTCGGTCTAAGTGTTGCATAAATACAATCACTTCTCCATCTTGAGGTTCAGGTGGGCATTCAGAGTCCGGAACTCACCAATGAAGGATCCTTTTTGAGGCTAAAGCGCCAGTGGTGACATATCCATTGATTTGTGTCTCAGTGATTCTGGACGGAACCCAATTGCAGGCATAGAATTGTTTGGCCATCCCGGAAGGAAAACTGTGAAAGGAAAAATAATGGTCGGTTTACAATTAACAGCTTAAGCGTAATATTCAGTGTTAAACCGGCAAAATGTTGTTCAGGTTCAGTTGGCGCTTTAAGAGAGGGCCAATGACATATGATGGGTTGGTTATCAAAGGTTAAACCGCCCATAGGCAGAAGGGCCGCGGTTCAGAATTTACTAAGTGTTACAAAAACAGGTTTCACAATATCACAGTACAATTTTGGATCTACCGTGGATAACTAAAGAAAATATTCCTGAACCCTACAATGGTGCTAAGGAGGAACAATGACGAACCAGACGGAGTTTATTCAGAAGCAGAATGATGCTACTATTGGGAGAAGTGACAACATGGATCTAGCCACAGTTTAAAACTATCAGGTGTACATATGTATACTCAGTACAAAGACTAGACGGAGGAACACAGAAGAACTGATGAACAGCGGTAGACATGGATGAACTCGAAAACCCTAATGAAGATCTAGGGTTACAGGACATGAGCTTACCAGGGCCACTCGGCGGCGGAGGAGCGCGGTAGGGTTTCTGGAACAAACAGGTTGATGTAGCGGCCTTAGTCGGTGCAGATTCGAAGATCGACAGCGGCGGCGGCGCTGGGGTTCTTCGGGTCGCGAGGAAGAAGGTGAGAAAGGAAAGACATCATGGCGGTTTATGAGAAATGAAGGAAGATGTTCACAGGATTTTTCTAAGTGTTGAAGATTGACATGAACAGGTTCAAGTCAATCTGGGGCCTAATGTTGGGGATATAACTACTGAGTGTAAACCGCCCAGGAGGGGCCGGTTCACCCTAAACTATATTGAACCCCATGAAGACTCAGAAGATGGTGCTTTACTATGAAGCTTAGAGGCCCGGATCCCACGGGCGGATTAGGGCCCATAGTGGTAAACCGCCATAGTCATATAACTTGTATTGTAAGATAAGGAAAAGAGAGACCGAGCCGAACACTTGTATGAGTCGGCCTGAGGATTCTGTAATCCGGCAGGGCGACAACCCATGTATATGAGGGGACGACCCAGTGGCGGTTTAGGGAAAAGAAACACAACTCGATAGCCAGGCATAACTTGTTTAGCTCCCTGGTTAGCGAGACCCCAATAATCCCATCACAACTAGACGTAGGCCTTTACCTTCATCGAAGGGGACGAACTAGTATAAAATCCCTCGTGTCCTTTGTCCGGTTTAACACCTTTAAGCTAACCCTTCGCGACGGATCCACAACTAAGTCCTTACACGAGGACATCTGACATGATATTTCCACGACACCTCCCGATCAATAGGACACCGTTTCGACCGTAGGAGGTCCAACAGATGTCTGTTTCCTCCGTTTTGCGGTACGCCACACCCCTCCCGATGAACAGGATCCTGTTTTGACCGTGGCCGGTTGAACACAAGGCCGTTTCCTCCGTTCTGCGGTACGCCATGCCTCATTTCCATCGGATGTTCCGTCCAAGCCGGTTGGCTCCTGATGAACAGCACATGTTATGTTGCCTCCCGATGAACACGACGCATTCCGTTGCCTCCCCATGAACACGACGACGACGCAGTTTCTCCGTTCCGACCCAGCCATGTACATGAGCCCTGGCGGTACGTATGCACGAGTAGGCGTTCGAGACCCCACCCGTATGTACGTACGTGGTTGTATTTACTTTCTTGCACCCTGGCCGTTGTACGTACGTGTACATGCTACATGTGCGCCTCTACTACGATGCGTGTGCGCCTCTTCTACGACATGTGTGCGCCTCTACATCGAATAGTATGTACGTACACATTCGTGACCAGAATGACAATGCTACGTATGCTTCGACCTGGTGGGTCCTGACTGCCGGGCACTTCCTTGCGTGCGAAGATGTAGCTGGTGGGTCCCACCAACCAGGGGGCGAATCATTTTTTTGCTCGTAATATGGACGCACTTACTTGCGTGTGAATATGTAGCTGGTAGGTCCTAGCAGTCAGGGGGAAACGTTTTTTCGCAAAATACGGTGGCCCGTCCGGTGGGTCCCTGCTGTTAGGTGGAGGAATAATTATTTTCCGCGTAATAAGGAGGCAGTTCCTTACTGCGGCCGTGCACCGAGCTGTCAACCTCTCCACGTAGAGTACTCTTCTGATGGAAGTCGGTCGTTGACCACCCTGACCACGCTGCTTCGAGAGCACCAAGGCAGTGGACGACGGCGAGGCCTAGGAAGGAGATGATGCGGAGCCGGGGACGATGCGGCTGTGGATGCCCATGCGAAGAGGAGTACGAGGGTTCACTGGTTCGGCTATGGTGTGAGGGTGCCGTCGCCGCAGAATAACAGGGGGTGTTGGTGAGTGGAGGGATGGCCTGGCCAGCGGTGGGAGTAGTAGGGGGCGGTGAGACCTCTGCGGCAGCACAGCCGACCACGGGAGGCAGGAGCAGGCGGCACAACCGGCACTGCTTTGGGCGGTTGGAGGAAGAAGACCAAAGGTTGAAGAAGCACTACGGCCGTTGCATGGACATCGTATGGTCACTAGAGCTAGAATCGTTCATATTGACTAAGTTGAGAAAGGCCTCCGTCCCCGTCAACTTAGTAGGCCCACAAGTCAGCCTCCCACTATGTTGGGTCCTAGCTAGTAGGGGGAGTATTCATTTTTTTGCGCATAATAAGGAGGCACTTCCTTGCGTGCAAAGATATAGTTGGTGGGTCCGAGCTGTCAGCGGTGGGAACGTTTTTTTGTGAAATATAGAGGCCCTTTCGGTGGGTCCCAGATGTCAGGTGGAGGAATAATTATTTTGCATGTATTAAGGACATTTCCATGTGTGTAGCCGTGGACCCAGCTCTCAGCCTCCCCACGTACAGCCCACTTCAGATGCATGTCGGTCATTGACCATGTTGACCATGCTGCACCGAGAGCACCAGGGCGGTGGACAACGGCGAGGCCTAGGAAGGGAATGACACGGAGCCAGGGAAGACTCGACAGTTGTTTCTGACGCAGAGGGGAGTACGAATGTACGAGGGTTTACTAGTTCATTTGCCATCGCTGGAGAATAACAGCAGGTGTGGGTGAGTAGAGGGATGGCTAGGCCAGCGATGGGAGTACGATGGGGCGATGAGGCATGTGTGGCAGCACAGCTGGCCGCAGGGAGGAGGGAGCAGGCAGTCCTACCGGCGCTTGTTTGAGCGGCTGGAGCAGGAAGAGGAGATATTGAAGAAGCAAGACGGCCGTTGCATGGACATCAAACAGCCACTTCTTGTGCGTCAACCTTTCTAGAGTGCCCCGCACAGCCCAGTTGACACCCTTCTTCCATCTCAAAAACAAATTAGCTAAATGCCACTCCAATTATGGCGATTCATAAAAATGCCACTACAATTTCCAAACTTTGAAAAATGCCACTGCAATTTTTGCAAACTTAGAAAACGCCACTCCAATTCGCAAACTTTGAAAAAAGCCACTCCAGACTTCAAAAATTGCCACTAGAAATGGCATGAAATGGCATTTTTAAAAGTTTGGAAATTGCGGTGGCATTTCTCAAAATAACCATATTTGGAGTGGCATTTATCAAATTAACCCAAAACAAAAATAACTGGGCGAGCTGCTAGGTCCTTGGTGTCAACCGCTCGTTGTGCAATTCTCTCGTTTGTTGACTACATTGACAATGGCATGGGACCCAGATGTCAGAAATCCATTAGGAGGAGCCATTTTCTTCATTGGCTTGAAATAAGGAGGCACTTGGTTGTGTACTGCCATGACCTTGGTGGGTCCCTGCTGTCATCCTCTCCACGTACAATCATCTCCTGATTGTGTACGCGTCGACCTGGCAGGCCCACAAGTCAGCCTCTAAACTTGTGGCAGACAAATACAACCCATTTAAGAAAATAACAGCACATTCGATACGTTCAAACGGAAAGTTCAACATTCAGAGCAAAGTAACAGGTCTGATCCAGATATAGAGCACTAAACTTCCATGTTGACAACCATCATAGCCAAGTTAGCTATCTACTCCCACTAATACTCTAGTAGTGTACAAGTACTAACTTACTTTAGCTAACTAGACGATGCCGACCGCCATTTGCGATACACGCTAAATTCTGGCACCAGAGTCCTCCGCCTCACCTCGGACGTGCCAGAGGTGCGATAGGGTGCGTTGCTCGTGCGCGTTGGCCCTTTCCATGCCGGCGTGGTCCACCGAAGCTTTGGCTTCTAAGCGGGAAACCCACTTCACGAGCTGGTAGTAAAATTCCACGCCGCGAATGCGTGCGTTTCCGACAGCCTCCAGGGCTATTTGTCGGGTGATGTCTACTACACAACCTTATTCTTGTAGACATTGTTGGGCCTCCAAGTGCAAAGGTTTGTAGGACAGTAGCAAATTTCCATCAAGTGGATGACCTAAGGATTATCAATCCGTGGGAGGCGTAGGATGAAGATGGTCTCTCTCAAACAACCCTGCAACCAAATAACAAAGAGTCTCTTGTGTCCGCAACACACCCAATACAATGGTAAATTGTATAGGTGCACTAGTTCGGCCAAGATATGGTGATACAAGTGCAATATGGATAGTAGATAAAGGTATTTGTGATCTGAAATTATAAAAACAGCAAGGTAGCAAGCGATAAAAGTGAGCGTAAACGGTATGGCAATGCTAGGAAACAAGGCCTAAGGTTCATACTTTCACTAGTGCAAGTTCTCTCAACAATAATAACATAATTAGATCATATAACTATCCCTCAACAAGCAACAAAGAGTCACTCCAAATTCACTAATAGCGGAGAACAAATGAAGAGATTATGGTAGCGTACAAATCCACCTCAAAGTTATGCTTTTTCATCTATCTACTCAGGACTCCATATTAAAATAACATGAAGCTATTCTTTCCGTTCGATCTATCGTAGAGTTCATACTAGAATAACACCTTAAGACACAAATCAACCAAAACCCTAATGTCACCTAGATACTCCATTGTCACCTCAAGTATCCGTGGGCATGATTATACGATATGCATCACACAATCTCAAATTCATCTATTCAACCAACACAAAGTACTTCAAAGAGTGCCCCAAAGTTTCTACCAGAGAGTCAATATGAAAACGTGTGCCAACCCCTATGCATAGATTTCCAAGGTCACGGAACCCGCAAGTTGATCACTAAAACATACATCAAGTGAATCACGTGAATATCCCATTGTCACCACAGATAAGCACGACAAGACATGCATCAAGTGTTCTCAAATCCTTAAAGACTCAATCTGATAAGATAACTTCGAAGGGAAAACTCAATCCATTAGAAGAGAGTAAAGGAGGAGAAACATCATAAGATCCAACTATAATAGCAAAGCTCGCGATACATCAAGATTGTATCACCTCAAGAACACGAGAGAGAGAGAGAGAGAGATCATACACATAGCTACTGGTACATACCCCCAGCCCCGAGGGTGAACTACTCCCTCCTCGTCATGGAGAGCACCGGGATGATGAAGATGGCCACCGGTGAGGGATCCTCCCTCCGGCAGGGTGTCGGAACAGGGTCCCGATTGGTTTTTCGTGGCTACAGAGGCTTGCGGCGGCGGAACTCCCGATCTATTGTCTTCCCCGAAGGTTTTAGGGTATATGGACTTATATAGGCGAAAGAGGTCGGTGAGGGGAGCCACGAGGTGCCCACGAGGGTGGAGGGCGCGCCCAGGGGGTGGGCGCGCCCCCTGCCTCGTGGCCTCCACGAAGCTTCCCTGACTTCAGCTCCACGTCTCCTGGATCACGTTCGTTCCAAAAATCACGCTCCCGAAGGTTTCATTCCGTTTGGACTCTGTTTGATATTCCTTTTCTTCAAAGCACTAAAATAGGCAAGAAAACAACACTATGGGCTGGGCCTAGGGTTAATAGGTTAGTCCCAAAAATAATATAAAAGTGTATAATAAAGCCTGTAAACACGCAAAACAGATAATATAATAGCATGAATGCTTCATAAACTATAGATACGTTGGAGACGTATCAGCATCCCCAAGCTTAATTCCTCCTTGTCCTCGATTAGGTAAATGGTAAAAGAAAGAATTTATGAAGTGTGAATGCTAGTAGCTGCACAAGTTTGATCAATGATAATTTAAATCACCTTTTCTAGCATGATTATATGTCATAACAGTAGTTCATCTCATAAAACTTCTCAAGATCAAGTAACAAGCTATTCACATGTTAAAGCATAGACCATAAACTTTCTTGAAAACTAGCAAACTTCATTCTCAGTCAGCAAACAATTACAATTCATCTTATTTTCAGGAAGGGTCTATGTTAGAGCTTTGATTTAGCAAACTCCACATACTCAACTATCATATAGTCTTCCATGATTGCTACCACTCAAAGCATATTCTTAGAACAAATAGCATCCATCGAACAGAGAAAGATAGGGTCTTAGTGTTTCGCCTCCCAACTCACTTATCATATAGATAATTGTCAACAATAATAATTCATGATCAAATATATTTGCATGGCCATATATGCTTAGATCTTTCCGCAACACACGATGCTTTCCAACTAATGAGTAGGTAGGAATGAGAAGGAATACTACTGACTCTTGCATAAAAGTAAAAGATAGGCCCTTCGTGGAGGGAAGCAGGGATTTGCAGAGGTGCCAGAGCTCGATTTTGAAGTAGAGATAAATAATTTTGAGAGGTATGTTCTCATTGTCAACATAACAACCAAGAGTTCCTAATATCTTCCATACTACATACATTATAGGCGGTTCCCAAACAGAATGGTAAAGTTTTTACTCCCCCTCCACCAACAATCATCAATCCATGGCTTGCCCAAAACAACAGGTGCCTCCAACTAACATCAATCCCGGGGGAGTTTTTATTGCAATTATTTTGATTTGATTTTGATCTTTTGAACATGGGACTGGGCATCCTAGTTACCAGCCATTTTTCTCGTGAATGATGAGCGGAGTCCACTCATCGTGAGAATAACCCACCTAGCATAGAAGATACTGACAGCCCCTAGTCGCTACATGAGCGATTTGGGCATACAAAACAGATTATTATTTGAAGGTTTAGAGTTTGGCACATGAAAATTTACTTGGAACGGCAGGTAAATACCGCATATAGGTAGCTATGGTGGACACTCATGGAAGAAACTTGGTTCAAGGAATTTGGATGCACAAGCAGTATTCCCGCTTAGTACAGATATACCCAAGCATAACTCATTATGTTGTCTTCCTTGTCCAATTTCAACTCATTTGCTCAGGTTTGAAAATAATTAATGGGGCTCACAATCATAGAAGATGTCTAAGATAGTATATTTATATGTGAAATTTCTCTTCCTTCAATATTCTTTCATGAATTGTTCAAGTGACCAATACAATGCTTGCTAAACTTCAAGAAATATACTACCTCTACTTATTAGATGTGAAGTCATTACTCCCAACAGGGTAAGCATATGAAACATATATAATTTAGATTTATGACATTCAACTCATTCAACCATTTACTCATAGGATATAAGTGAAGCACACGAGTAAATGGCAAACTACTTCAAAAAGATATAACTGAAGATCAATGAGTAGTTAAATAATTATGTAGCTATATGAATACTCTCTCTCATTTAAGAATTCCAGATCTTGGTATTTTTATTTAAACAGCAAGCAAATCAAAATAAAATGACATTTCAAGGATAGCACACATCATGTGAAGAAGCAAAAACTTAGGTTCAACCGATACTAACCGATAATTGTTGAAGAAGAAAGGTGGGATGCCTACCGGGGCATCCCCAAGTTTGGATGCTTGAGACTTCTTGAAATATTATCTTGGGGTGCCTTGGGCATACCCAAGCTTGAGCTTTTGTGTATCATTAATTCCTTTTATATCACGGTTTTCCTAAATCTCAAAAACTTCATCCACACAAAACTCAACAAGAACTCGTGAGATAAGTTAGTATAAAGGGTTATTTAAATCTATGCCCCTCGTCTCTTAGTTGTGCTCACTTTTCCCCATTCGTTAACTTTTTACTCACTTTTCCCCATGACTCAAAATTTTTGCCTTCACATTTTCCTCACTTTTGCCCCTGAAAAGTTGCTCAAAACGAAGGCAAAATGAGCGAGTGGGGAAAAATGAGCATAACTAAGGAATTGGGGGCACAGATGGAATAATGCATAGTATAAAACAATGCAAAAACCTTATCATTTTCTACTGTAAGAAATTACTAACATTATTATTCAACATTTCATACTAAATGTCTCTGCATATTTTATACTCCTATCCTCAAATAGAATCATTAAACAAGCGAACATATGAAACAATGTAAACATAACAGCAATCTGCCAAAACAGTATAGTCTGTAAAGAATGCAAGATTCATCATACTTCCCTCACTCCAAAAATTATAAGAAAAATACTAAGTTGTAGAAGATTTATCAGATCTCAATATGCAAAAAGATTCAACATTATATCACTCCCTTAATTTTCTAGGGAAGTTTTGCAACAGCGGTAAACTTTCTGTTTTGAAACAGCAACATGTATACTTGCAAAACAAGCATGGTAAAGGCTATCCTTGACATTTGTATTGAAAACATAGATGCAAAACATTATTCTAAATAACATAAATAAAATACTAACAAAATAAAATGATGCTCCAAGCAAAACACATATCATGTGGTGAATAAAAATATAGCTCCAAGTAAAGTTACCGATACAAAGACGAAAGAGGGGATGCCATCCGGGGCATCCCCAAGCTTAGGCTCTTGGTTGTCCTTGAATATTATCTTGGGTGCCTTGGGCATCCCCAAGCTTAGGCTCTTGCTTGTCCTTGAATATTACCTTGGAGTGCCTTGGTCATCCCCAAGCTTAGGCTCTTGCCACACCTTATTCCATAGTCCATCGAATCTTTACCCAAAACTTGAAAACTTCACAACACAAAACTCAACACAAAACTCGTAAGCTCCGTTAGTATAAGAAAATAAATCACCACTTAGGTACTTTGTGAACTCATTATAAATTCATATTGGTGTAATATATACTGTATTCCAACTTCTCTATGGTTCATACCCTCCGATACTACTCATAGATTCATCAAAATAAGCAAACAACACATAGAAAACAGAATCTGTCAAAAGCAGAATAGTCTGTAGTAATATGTATCATTCTAATACTTATAGAAATCCAAAAATTCTGAAATAAACTTTTGGTCCTGTGTAATTTTTCTATTAATCATCTGAAAAAAGAATCAACCTAAAATCACTCTCCAGTAAGCAATGGCAGCTAATCTCGTGAGCGCTAAAGTTTCTGTTTTTTACAGCAAGATCATAAAGACTTCACCCAAGTCTTCCCAAAGGTTCTACTTGGCACAAACACTAATTAAAAACATAAAACCACATATAACCAGAGGCTAGATGAATTATTAATTACTAAACAGGAACAAAAAGTAAAGAACAAAAATAAAGTTGGGTTGCCTCCCAACAAGCGCTATCGTTTAACGCCCCTAGCTAGGCATGATGATTTCAAAGATGCTCACATAAAAGATAAGAATTGAAACATAACGGGAGCATCATGAAGCATATGACTAGAACATTTAAGCCTAACCCACTTCCTATGCATAGAGATTTTGCGAGCAAACAACTTATGGGAACAAGAATCAACTAGCATAGGAAGGTAAAACAAGCATAGCTTCAAGATTTTCAACACATAGAGAGGAAACTTGATATTATTGCAATTCCTACAAGCATATGTTCCTCCCTCATAATAATTTTCAGTAGCATCATGAATGAATTCAACAATATAACCATCACATAAAGCATTCTTTTCATGATCTACAAGCATAGAATTTTTATTACTCTCCACATAAGCAAATTTCTTCTCATGAATAGTAGTGGGAGCAAACTCAACAAAATAACTATCATGTGAGGCATAATCCAATTGAAAATTAAAATCAAGATTTCAAGTTTCATGGTTATCATTCTTATTTATAGCATACATGCCATCACAATAATCATCATATATAGCAATTTTGTTCTCATAATCAATTGGAACCTCTTCCAAAATAGTGGATTCATCACTAAATAAAGTCATAACCTCTCCAAATCCATTTTCATCAATATAATCAACATAAATAGGAGGAATGCTATCATCATAATAAATTTTCTCATCAAAACTTGGGGGACAAAATGTAACATCCCAAAATTCTAAATTTTGGAATGTTATAATAAATAGATAGATTTGTTTGTTTGTTTGAATTGTTGTGTGATTGATTGAGTGAAATTTGAAACTTTTTGAAAGTTAAATGAGAGGGAATAAAAGGACTTTCCCAAACTTTCATTTTTTGCTTTCTGATCTCCGTGAATTCAAATATTTCTCATCACAAAACCCTGGAGAGAGGATAACATGACTTCTTCCATTTAAATGAAAAAGGGGTGTTGAAAATATTTGAATTTCATTTGGAAATATTTTCTAATTCATAAACTTCATGCAACTCAGTGATTTTCACGAGCGAAGATAAAATGACTTCTTCAAATTATATGAAATATGAGTTGGGAGTTTCAAAGAATTAAATTCAAAGTTCTTTTGAATTTATTTTCAATTTGGAGTTATTTGAGTTTTATTCAAATTATTTTTCTCCAAAAACAAAACATATGGAAAATAGGGTAACATGATTCCCTACATCAGAAAATTGGAGAGAAATTAATTTGAAGTCATTTTGGTATTTTAAAAATGATTTTTATTGGATTTTATTGGACCAGTAACACTGTGTGAATTATTAGAATTTTTGTGAATTTTATTTGAAGTTAAAATAATGTTCATGTTGTAGAAAATCTTTTTCTGCAAATTTTGGTATATTATATGCTTATATAAAAGTTTTAGTCATTTTTTTTTAGTTCTCTGAAATTTTTTTGTTTAAAAAAAAAAATACCGCAGCGCCTTGGGCCAAAGGCCCAAGCCGCCAAAACCACCGGCCAGCCACAAGGCCATCACACGCGCCGCACCAAGGGAGCCAGGGAGCCGCTCCTTTTCCTTTTTCCTAATACTAGTAGGATTTGATCCCGTTTCGTTTATTCCGATTTGTTTCTAGATCTTTTCCCTTTTGTTTCCTAATCCTAATCTATTTCTTGTCCCCTACCCCAAGCAAAACCCTCCCTTCCCCAATATAAATACCCAA